>NW_026612939.1:0-24998 GCF_029582105.1 Oenanthe melanoleuca | reverse complement strand
ATAGCTTTCCTCTACAGAAAGTCAAGGCTGCTAGTGCATCTTGTGTATACCAGCCAGGCCAGCAAGCTAGAGGACTTACAGCTGACAGTGTCAATTGTTTTTTAATTGTTACTGCAGTGCTGACATTTGAAAAGCAATTTAACATTTCTCCCTTGACAGTCACCTCAAATATTCTGGAAAAAACTCGTTTGATACTGTGGATGACAGTTACAGCACTTGTCTTTTCTGAGATGCTCAGACCAGATTTGGGTACAGCTTGTGCTGGGCAGGACTGTGAGGTGAACAATGCAGCAAACTCAGCTCCTCCATCCATCTAAATCCACTTGGCAGTGGGAGTGTGCAGGAGGTGAGCCTCACTCCCCAGGCCCTGACACAGGAGTGTTGTAATTAAAGAGCTCAGGGGCTGGAAGGAATTCATGCAGAGCTGCTGCAGCAGCACTCCCTCCGCAGCAATCTGCAGCACCAAGGGTTAACACTGCTGCCTGCCTCACAAATCTGCATAATGCTTTGCTTTGGCAGCTCATTTGCATAATTTTAAATTACTCTTTTGTCTGGAAAATAAAATCTAAAATATAGGTTCAGGCATAAGTAGTAGATACTAAAATGTTCTATATCCTAAGAAGGCTTGGTTAAGTCTATTTGTCTGAACTCGACAGTAGAGGTTGTAAAAATAATTTTTACAGAGATGTTGTTTCTTTATTGCGCAGCCTTGAGTGCCATTTTGACTACCTAAATAACGTCTGATGTGCTCAGCCATCCCTCACAGAGGGGATGAAGCTTGCCTACACACGCTCAGGCTCTCCAGCTCTCCAGAGGGCTCTGCAGCTCCAGCCTTTGCCGGGGGTCCAGCCCGCCCCTCTCATTAAACTGCAGAAACAATGCAGCAACTGGAGACCGAATCCCTGTCATCAGCACATCCTTATCAGGGATGGGCTTCCAGGCTGTAGCTGTGTACTCAGTGTCCCACCTCCCCCTGCTCGGAGGGATACAGCTTAACAGAATACCTACATTTCCCCAGATAAATCACACTCCCAGCTCCATTGACTGCCATAACTAAGTCTCCACTGCCAGTGTGGGGGATTAGACACCTAAATTCAGGTATCTGTTTTCTGGATCTGATTCCCACTCCAAATTCAGCTGACAGCCTGTGAGGAGGTCTTTGTGGGCAGGACCTCATACCTCTCAGCTATTCTCTCCCTCACTCTGGGAGGCAGAAACAAAGCACAGTGTCTTCTACTCTCAGTGATATGTTTCAGTGTAGAACTACGGGCTATTAGTCTGTAGTGGCACTTCAGTGTTTTAAACCACAGCTTATCAGAACAGCAGAATATATTCTAGGAAATAGAAAGCTAAATGGGTAGTCCCCTGTCATTATGACTGAAGCCTATTTGAACTCCTGTCTTACTGCCTTACTATAAACTTCTGTACATTCCTCAGGCAAAAGCCTGTAAGTTGTGCATTAAAAATGTACAGCATTTCTAAATAGAACATCCCGAACCAATGTATTTGTGCTCTTGCCACCGTAGTCCCAAAGCTAGGTGACACAAGAAGACATTTCCCAAGGGACACTGGCTCCACCCCAGCAGTGTGCCCAGCAGGCATTCTGCCCAGAGGAGCAGCCAAGGGGCTCCCCTGCCAGCTGGAAGGCATACTGACAGGGAAAACTTCAGGCAAATTTAGCTGGGTCTAGGTAGGTTGTACAAACTGTATGGGGGGAAAAAAGCCAAGTGTAAGTACATAATCATGAGTGAACAGATCTGCCAAATGCTAACAAGTTTCTACCTGGCTTATTTAGCTCAGTTTTTCTTTTGCCCAGTGTTCATAAACCAAATTCAAACTTTGAAGTTTCCTGTAAGTGATAGTATACTGACTGCCCTCCTTCAGATTTTAGTGGCATTACAGCTTTCATGAAAATGTTTCAAAGATGTCTCAGGGCCATATTTCTTATCCTTTCCCATTTTGCAATATCTAAACCTTTTGCTTGACACTTTTGTTAAAAATGAGACAAAGTAGATACACAGTATTAAACATTTAAGCACCACTAATTAGTCTCAGTTCACAGCAAAAGGCAAGTGAAACTACCTGTATGTTCAGTTAGTAGAAAGTAATTCTGAATTTGCAAATCTGCCTGCAGTTTTGTGTCATCTCCCTGCCTGTCTATAGAAATATGCTCACCAACACATATGCAGGCATATGCAAGTATTGCAGTTCCTGTTATTCACAATAAAATATTCAGCCATCAGTTAACTGTGTCCCTCTCCTCTTAACTGCAATGGAAGAAAAACCTTCCAAACTATTTATTCATATTTTCTTTCGCCAATTAGCTTCAATGAAGCTAAATGTTAACTGTCAAAGTAGTTCCCAGCAGCCTTCATGTGCTACATCTCCTACTGACCACTGTCTCCATTGCAATTTTTTTTTCTGCCTTTCAGTACTGCAGCACCATCACCATAAAAATCCTATTTCGTGGGACTCCCAAATGTTAGAGCTGCCTCTCTTCACATGAATTTAACATCTCCATTTTTGAGATTTAATCACTTCTGTGACTGGTTGCAAGACCCACTGCAACTGTGTTCTCATCTAGGGAAGATGCTATAGGGACATAGAAGAACAGTAAAAAACAACCATCCTGTTTCCATGGAATGTCTTTAGTGATTGAAAGGGGGAAAACAAAGAAGAAAAAAGCTAGTAAGATTTTAGCAGAAGGTGCAATCTTCCTTGGAAGCAAAACCCATTGTTTAAAGGGAATGGTTGCTTTGACACTTTGTCTGCACCTCCTGACAAGAGCCTCCAACTGCTGAAATATGGAAGAGATATTTCAGAAGGGATAGTGGATTTGTAGCCTCTGCGTACACTCATTTTGCACAGGCCAAATTTCTCCTCAACAGCCACTGTTTATAAGCCACTTCTCAAATGACACAGCCTCTGGTTTGCTTAAAGTGCCAGCTGTAAATGGAGGCTGCTTTGGAGCTATTTCACAAGCAGATTGGTTTTCTCTCTGCATGCCTGTGCTATTGTTCAAATCAGCAGTTTGGGCTAGAAACTCATCTTCCTCTCACCATCTTCTGTTTGATGTTGTGGAGCAGCCTGAGAGCACACAGCCTGGCCTCCTTGGGGGTAAAACCAAATGGGAAACTCCATTCCCAAAGTGCCTTGTTATTTCTGGGAAAACTGTGGATTTTGAGCCCATGAGGAACAGCTAGAGCTGGCCAACAAAACCACCCTCAAAAGAGAGATGGCTGGGGACTTGGCACCTGCTTTGTGCTACACTAAACTTCTCTGGAAATGTTTCAGTTTTAGCATTTCTTTCAAGGGGAATTAAGACCCAAGAACTATCTACTATTTCTTCCCATATTATAAATAGCCATCCATGACAAATGGCCATTTAATGACAGAAGAACAGCAGCTAAGAAGTAGGCTGAAGTATGTATGCTGAAAGGTAAGTCCTGGCCCCACTAGAGTCGATGGAATAATTCACTTGCTTTTGACCTGGAAGGTCTCCACTTCTTTCTCTGCCAGAAACAAGTTTACTCTGCAATAATTTCAGAATTATTGCTGTGAATGCATTTAACCCACACATTTTATAATGGTGACTTTTTTTTCCAGACTGCCATTTTTGAAGGCAAATATGGTTAAGACAAGAGTAGCTTAATCAATCAAATGAAACTAATAGGAAAATAAAAACCCCTTTTCTTATCCTAGTTAATCACCTGGAGTCCCTTTACAGCCTGCAGACAGGTAAGAAGACAATTCCATAGAAAACCCAGACAACTCCCTAGGAACATATGCCCACCTTAAAATTGCCAAAATTCAAACAAATCCTGTCTTTCCTTACCAGGAACTTAAAGGAAGTTGCTCCAATACAAATGAATACAACTCTGTTTTGCAGCTGCCTGCACAGGAACACCTGCCCAGGTGACACAAATTCTCAGAGATACACCCACCATGTACACTGTGCACGCCAGCTCTGCCCATGCCAGCTTATGGGGGCAGTCACAAAGGGGCTGCCCACAGCCTCTCTTCCCTCAGCTCCTGCACAGTGCCCAGGATGCCTGGTGAGCTCCTCTAGTCATGCTCAGTTGCATTTCTCAGCTGACAGGTCTGTTCTACACATAAAAAAGTGATCATGTAAACTTTGTGGTGGGGCCTGGACAAGAAGAGATGCCCTGGATGCCCAGTCAGAAGGAATGGATGCTCAAAAGTGTCTCTGTGGGAGCTGGAAGAGAAAGTAGCAAGTAAGGGGCTACAGCTACAGTGAGAAGCCATTCAAGTGAGTGTCAAATCTCAGTCTACCAGGTACTGGTGGATCTACAAACTGCACCAAACACTTGGCAAAGACCTCACTTTGATCCTAGACGTGTTATGCCAACACCTCTAAACAGGGGAAGCAAAGCATACTGTATAGGAGAAACAGATCATAGGTTCCTTGAATTACCTTTGTTGGAAGGTTAAAGATCCTCTAGTTTCAACTTCCCTGCCATGGGCAGAGATACCTTCTACTAGGCCAGGTTGCTCAAAGCCCCATCCAGACTTGCCTTGATCACTTCCAGGGATTCAGCATCCACAGCTTCTCTGGCAGCCTGCTGCAGTGCATCACCACCTTCACAATGAATAATTTCTACCTTATCTCCCATCTAAATCTGGCCTCTTGTAAAGCCTCGGAGTCCTTCACTGCAGAACGGAAGAGAGGAAATGCAGAGCAGATCAGACAAGGGAGGAGAAGGGAGATGAGGCATCTCCAGAACTGCCTGATTTTAAACAGATGTATTTTAGTCCAGGTTGTGTCAAAGCTCACCATATTCACTTCTGAATATCTGAGTCTCAGCCACATTTTGACACAAATTTCTGGTCTCAGAGGTCTCTGCTAGATTAATTGACCCAAACATTGGAGAGGCAGCAGGAGAACCACCTAATACTCCAGCTAGGGGAAAGAAAAAGATCAAAGCAGAGCTCAACTTTTTTTTCCTCACTGAAGAATCCCAGGGCAGAGAGAAATAGTGTGTGCACTATTAGACATTGAAAAACCCACTGTAAGAAAACTTCCATGGAAAATGAGTTTTCATCAGCTCTGAACCTTACTAAGCTACCTTGCTTCAGTCTGTGACACAAGGTGATGGAAACCTTGCCACGTACTTTGCTGCTCATTATAGGAACTTCCTTTCAGACTTGGGAACAGTCTAGAAACTGCAGTTTTCTGCACAGCATTCTTGCCTGACATTTCCAGGAATGCTGGCCTCATTTCTTCCAGAGCAAAACACAACCTTATGGTGCCAGCCTGATGTCATCTCTGTTGACATCTGGAATTAACAGCCTGGAAAGTGCATACTGGAACTCTCCTTCACTGCCTGAAGCCTTCAATTCTACTCAGGGCCTCTTCCCTGACTTCTGCACTCCCATCAGCCACAGCCTCTGCTGTGCCTGTGGCACACCTGCTGGCATCTGCTCCCACTGTTTACAGAGCAAAGTCCCTTGCAGTCCTCTTACCCCAATCCTCCCATCTTTAGCAGGTCCCCTCCCATCAGAACTAACAGACTTCTGTGTAATCCACCAGACCTGCAGCTGCTGAGTAGCAAAGCTGGTGGGAATAAATCTGTCCCAGTGGATATTATTCAGAAACTTTTTCTGATGTGGAAGTTCTTGATCACTGGAATCAAACATTTGTGGAGCAGGAGGCTGAATAGGATGACCTCCAGAGATCCAAACTATATGCTTCTACCAATCTGAAAATTTCAGGAAATGCTGACTCTCATCAGAGCTGAATTTCAGACATGACAGCAGTGATCCCACAGGAGTTATTTTGTATGGTATTTCCAAGTTGACAGAATTCTTGCACAGAAAATATACCAGCAAGAAACTTGTTTTGCTGGTTGGGTGTTGGTGCATTCATAGCTGTACCTTCATAAGGAAGCTGCTGCTTTACCTGTAGACTTGAAAATAGCACTATCTACACATGGAGGAGCTGTGCAATGTAGGCAGCCAAATTTCTCAGGCCAAGACATACAATGTTATCTTAAAGATATATTTTGTAAAGAAAAAAAAATCTGGTTTAGTTCTTAAGGCTTTTTCATGACTTGGCAAATACGAATTTTTTAATACCATTTCAGTATTAGATGCTCACATCCAACAGACTGAGGAAAATGAGAGAACTTCAGAAAAATCTTCTATTTTGAGGTTCTTAAAAAACTTAAGTGGTAAGAATAAGTAGTTCTGCAATCAGAAAGCAGTTCTGTTTGAAGTCAAATTCAGATAATCAAAGGGCCATCAAGCTGTAACCCCTGTAATTATCTTCCAAGAACAAGAGGCCAAGGCAGGCATTCAATGCTGCCACTTCCTGGTAATGCAAAACTCAACCAGTAAGATGCAGCCTCACATCCCTGAGCTGGAATTTCCTCCATATTCCAAACTCATATCAGAATAACATGATCAGTTGAGCACTTGGCTTTGTGTCCTCTCACCTATGCTTAGTTGCCATTTTAGACAGTAGTGTAAACTTCTCGTGTGAACAAGAGCTGACATTTGCACTACTAAAGTTTATTCTGGCTCTGAATACAGGTGGTTTTTTTTTAATTTTTGCTATGCAATGGCTAAAACTGGGGTTTGGAAATGGCAGCAGCAGACTGCTGAGGCCTAACAGATGTGGACCCCCTTAGGGCTTTCCCAGCCCCTTTCCTGTATCTAGCAGGTTTCCATAACCCATTAACTTTTAAAGGCTATGTTAATGGTTAAAGGCAGAGAGTAATGGAAATCTCTTCCTTATGCCCACCCCCTTAGAGAATTCCAAAGAACAAGTCATAGCATTTGGAAATGTAAATGCTTTGGAAGTACATCTTGAACAGAAAAGCAAACAAATATCTGGAACTTGCCAAAACCTACCAAAAATTCTTGACAGCATTCAGAAGGGCTCTACAGGAATTCATGTGACCCGTCTTCCCACTGTTCAATGGAAAAGAGGAATGACTGCCAAAGGGAATTTTTTTTTTTTTTTTTTTTTTTTTGGTCTGGAAAAAAAAATCAAATTGAGAAGTAAGCCTTTTCAGTTGGTTATGAAAACATGTAAGTGACTCTGATAAAATAACTGATACCAGCACACCTCTCAAGAATCTCTCACTGAACATCCCAAATACTTTCGGGAAAAGCATAAAGACTGACGTTGGAAAAAAAAAAGGCAGAAAAAAACCTAACAAACTTAGGTACAATCAAACACAGGAGTAAATAATAAATAAACTCTAAGCTCTGTCTTAACAGGGAAAAAAAAGTAAAAAGGTAAACATGGACCTACTACTTTTTAAAAGCACAGCTACTGCACTGTCTCACTACCAAACAGAATGAGTCCTATTCCACACCTTGTAGATTTTCAGAAACCTGTTAGCATTTTTCTCCCATGATAAGCTAAATTACTTATTTGTGTTCTTTAAGGCATTTGAGTGTCACTGTCACTTGATAACAGAACATATGGGGAAACGTAATCTGAGAATCAGAAATCTGGAATTCCTCAACTGAATATTTCTTCTCCCTGACATTTCCTCGCATTAATGATAGTTGGAAAAAAAACAACTTCACAAACTCCCCAAATCTCTGGGCAGCAGGCAGATGCATCAGCTGATTCTTGGATTAGCTCCTTTCAGCTGTACTGGACAAAGAGCCTAGGAAGAAAAGGGAGTGGAAGATGGGAAGTTACAAAGTTCCTTAAGGTCTGAAAGTCGGGGAACAAACGGAGACTTTTAGGGTTTATGATTATACAGACTCAGAAATCAATTCTAACTCACCGAAATAGGTTCCAGAGGCTTTTTCACTCCTCACACATTAAAAAATTTTGAATCAGTTTTCCAAATTTCTGATTTCCTGAAAACAAGCAAAAGCAGGCTGCAAAAAATCGCCAAAATCAAAGCTTGGTGCAACCCCTGCTAGGTGTTTAGTTTCTATAGAAACAAATGGCTGTTCTACTGACTTTTCTACTCAACCTTCGGTACATTGAGATGTTAATTTGTTAAAAACAGCTCCATTGGCAAGGTGTAGTCTCTTGGAAGTTCAGTTAAACCCTGTTCAGAGGGAAGGCATGCAAGGGCAGCGGCACCAGGAGCTTCACAGCGTGGTAGGTTTTTATTCTGATATACCACCAACCTAGTGGTTAATCTCGAGAAGACCGAAAAGGGACCGCATCAAGAGACATAAATACCTTAAAGGAACGTGTTAAGAGTATGGTGCCCAGCGATAGGACAAGGACTAAAGGCCATGAACTGAAATACAAGTTCCACCTGAACCTAAGGTAGAACTGCACTACGCAGAGTGGAAAAGCACTGAACAGGCTGCCCAGGGATGTCGCTCCCTCTCTGGACGCGTTCCTGTGTCACCTGCTCCGGATGACCCTGCCTTGGATCATCTCCAGAGGGCACTTCCAACCCGAATAGTTCTGGGAACCTCCCTAAAAAATGTAAAAGTCCCGTCTGCTGCAGGGAGGACTGACTAGAAAACAACAAGAAACGCAACTGGAAAGGACAGAGCCCGCACCGCCGGCGGAGAGAGGGTGCCGACGGGCGCAGTCTTGAAGCGCCTGCGGGCATCGGGGGAAATCCCTGACCCCCCCAGAGGGCACCCCTGGGGAGCAGCACACTGGGGCCTCACACACCGCCGCCCCCGCTTCCTCCCCGCAGCCGCGCCAGCCAAGAGGAAGCGGCTCCGCTCCCGCCCCGCGCCTCAGGGGAAGCCGCGCGCGCCGCCCGCCGCGGAGCCGCTCTGGGGCCGGGGCGGGGGGAGGGAGAGCCGCGGGAGGCACGTGGTGCTTTACGTCCCTCTCGCGCAATGACGTCATCGCGCCCCGCCGCGAGGGCGGCGCGCCGGGCCAATCGGTGGCGCGCTTAGTGGCAGGGGAGGGAGCCGCGCGCGCCAGTCAGCACGAGGCTTGCACGCGCGCCGCCGCGCGCGCCGGTCACGCCCCGCCCCTTCCCTGTCGCGGCGCACGGAGGGCGGGGGAGGGGGGAGGGAGAAGGGCCCGCTGGAAGCCAAGATGGCGGCGCGTGCGTGAGCGCGGCGCGGGCCCAGCTCCGAGCGGCGCCGTTGCGGCCGTTCCGCCCCGCCCCGCGCCCGCAGCGCCGCGGCCGCCGAGAGCCCGAGACTCCGCCGGGCGGCCTCGAACCACCCCGGGGGAGGGACGGAGGCCGAGAGCCCCCTCCCCTGCCGCCCCCATTGTGTGCCCGGCCCCAGCCCGCCCGCCTCCCGCCGCCGCCGGGGGAGCACCGGCGCGGAACATGACCTCGATCCACTTCGTGGTGCACCCGCTGCCGGGCACCGAGGACCAGCTCAACGATCGGTGAGGGGGGGCGGAGGGGAGGGGCCCCCCGGGGGCGAGGGGAGGGGCCCCGGGGCGGCGGGGCCGGCCCGACCCCCCCCGCCGGGCCGCGGTTCCGCCGGCTCCCGGCGCGTCCCGCTCCGAGCGGCCTCTCCGGCCGCCGCCGCCGCCGCCAACTTCGCCCCGCGCCGCGCTGGGGGCCGCGACCTTCGCCGCGGGCCCGCGCGGGCTCGGGCCGGCCAGGGAGATCCCGGCGGCCGGCCCGGGAAGGGGGTTCCCGGGGATCCCGGCCAGGAAGGGGCTTCCCGGGGATCCCTGGCGGAGGAGCGAGAACGTGTCCGGATCAATCAGGGATGGAGCGAGGCAGACAATGCGGGTGGGGGATCGCGGTGTGCGAGAGAGAATGACGGGAGCGGGGATAAAGGCGGCAGCGCTGTCACACGCTGCGCCGGTGTGCGCTGCCTTCCCCTGCTCACGCACCGGGTGTTCGATACAAAAGGAGGCCCGATCTCCGAATCACTGATGGTGTGCGGCTTGGCTGAGATGGGGGTGACAGCTGCCAGCCTGGAAACCACGCAGCTAACTTTATGTAGGATTGGGGGAGAGAAATTACAGGCTGGGGAGAAACTGGAGTGCTTGGAGAGAAAATGAATCTGTGAACCAAATTTTCTTCACTGCTTGACGTGTATTTGACAGTTCTGTGTGGCTGTCAAATATTTTTTCTGTAGCAATTGCTAATGGTGTGTGTAATAGCTTGCAAATTTGACTTCTGTTCTTTTATATAGGAATTCTTAAAAACAAGTAACTTCGTCTTTAATTTCTCACAAATTTATGTATGAATAAATCATAATCTTTAATCATCATCGGATAGAAACCTCAAGTGTTTTTACACTAAATATAAATGTTATTTAAGGATTCTAAACAACATCTGAATATTTTTAAGTCTTTAAAAGCATAAACTCTTGCTTATACTCTCCTGGTTTTGATACTACCAGTAGGTCAGGGTCCAACTCACTTCAGAGTTATTTGGAGTTAGGTCATTTTTCCTAGACCAGTCTTTGCTGAGATGCCTCTTGAAACAGGTGAGGTTTGAGAGTGTATGATAATAAGAAAATAAATAGTTTTTTGAGGACAGAATTTCTGCGTACCTACATAATCTATATGCTTACACAGGGAAAAGAAAAGATAAAACAGATCCAAAACCTGAAGTGTGTTAGCGTGGAGTGTATTTTTTCCCCTTAGCCCGATAATATGTTTTACAGAATCCTGTTTCCTTGGAGGCCTAACCATTCCTGTGGGATCGATTTGCTTTCTTCATAGCTACTACATTCAAATTTGGCATAGACCATCCTCCTTTAAAGTGACAAACTGAGAGATGATGCTGTTCTAAGAGTTCTTCCACTTATTGCTTGCACTGTTTTGGTCTGGAGTAAGATCTAGGGCTTTGAACTTGGAAGGACCCCAGTGGGTTTTCTTTTTTTTTTAATTTTTATTTTTATGTTGATAGGCCCTAAGAAAACATTTAGCATGTAATTATCACATTTTGCTTCAAGTGAGAGAGCTCATCTGTTTTTTCTTTAATGTTACCTCTTCTGTTGACATATTGATATAAAATATGAGTGCCTTTCAGTCTTCATAATGCTTTCTCGTCTTTTAAATTTTTTTTCTTCTTACCACAGCAGCAGCTCTTGCTACTACTATTTGATACAGGAGGCTTCAATATGTGTGTTAATTAATGTATGGAGAAAGCTGCAGAAGTGCTGTTAAGTAGTGACTATTCTGAAAAATCTAGTGACTCCTTGATCTGAGCTGCATGTTAGAAATTTCGACTTCATAAATGTAATTTTACTAAAAGTGCAGTAGCTATGTATCAGAACTTGTAATGCAGTGAAATCAGAATGATTCATAATTAGGGTTGAGGCACACACATATGTGCTGGAAATGATAGTTCAATTTTATCAGTAGCATTGCTGCTTATTACTATTCTGTCAGTGTAGATCATGATCTAGATAGCTTAATAAATTCCCATACACAAAGAAGTTAGGATCTTGGAACATCTCGTGTCTCTCCTCTTTCCCCTCTCACTTTGTAGCTTTTTTTGAGTCTGTGCTGCAGCAAGTGGTCAGTCAAGGCTTTTTTCTGTCTGTATTCTCAATCATTGTTGTTTCTCAAATCAGATTTTGTGATCATAATTCTGCATTGTATGCTTTCAGTAATGGATTTCTGTTCTGACTAAGGAGTAATCACTTAAAACACAAGGCATTTATCGGTGCAATCCCTGTGTGTTTGGGATACAGAACACTTTTGAATTTTTGTAATCAAGTATTTGATACATTATGCTTAATAACCAGTGTAGATATGTGGAGGCAGTGAAGTGTTTTTGGAAACCATCCTTCTCCTGAAGTATTGCTCTACTCTTAAGTACTCGACAAAATGTGAGGAAGTTGTTTTTTTCTAGTTTGGTTTGGTGCATTTTCTGTCATTCTGTTCTACAGAACTGTTAGGTTTTCTGTGTAATTTGTTATCACACTTACTCATGCAGCAACTGTGAGAATGGTAAAACAACTTCAAAGAAAAGAGGAGAAAGTAACTCTAGAACCACAAATAATCAGAGGACTCCTTAACACATCTACTCATCATCAGAAAATACTTCTTAGCTTGTGTTTTTGAAAATACAGGTTAATATTGTACCTTGATGGTAATTATTAGTTGTCTCTCAAATAAGCTGAAACAGTGTTGACTTCTTCACTGAGATGTCTCAGAGCTGGTGACACTGAAGAGAGTTCACAGAGGACAAGGTCATACTTAATTTTGTAATTGTATTAGGATCATCTTTTAAAATGGATACTAGGCTAAGCTTTTGTTTAGGATGAACTGAGGTAATTGAGGTTTTTCTGGTAAGTTTATTAAGGAAGATAGGTAACTTCGAATTTTTTCCCCAAGTAATTTGTTTGCAAACTGAGTATGAGGAGTTTAATGGGAGAAAAATTCAGTATGGCTTGCAGTTTGAGAAACAGCTCCATAGAGTATTTGGGATGTAAATAATTAATGGCTTTAATATTTGAAAAAGAGATGTCCAGCTTCTGTTGCAATGAGTATATTTTAGATTAGGTATATTTTGTTGGTTATCCACCTCTTTAAGGGTTGGAGACTTTGTGAAGGAAGTTTGACACAGTTTCATAGATTAGTTAATCTTAGTAAATTCTTAAGTATATTTCTTAATTTTATATTGGGTTAGGAAGTGGGTGTAACCATGACAAATAGCCTTTTCTTGGCTGTTATGAAACCTCACAGGAGCAGTTTAACTTGCTGCTCTGGGAAGAAGGGGAGTCTTTCACCTTACATAAATGGCTTTCCATACATGAACTAACCTTCAGGGACAGGATTCATCTCAAGGATTGGACTTTGTTTTTCCTTGTACTAAGAAAATTCTTGTCAGCTAAATTGTTTAAGTCCTACCATAGAGTAATGTTAATGTGGTCTTTTCTCTCCTCCTGAAGATGAGATGTAATGCATTTGGTTAAATAGAGGGTATTCTGAATATGAGTGTTTAGAAGTGTCATGTAGTTAGTTTTCTGGCAGTAACATTTTTGAAGCCAGTAGCACACCTGAGAAAAGTTAATTTGAAGCTTCAGTGAGTCTGTATGTAGAGTCAGCTTTGGGGGAAGAAAGGATGATCTCGTTCTTTATGTGACTTTGTTTTCCCTTAATAATACATTCAGTGTCTGTCTCTGTTATTTGAATGTTACTTTAGGCTGTGTCTGAACTGAAAATTTAAGTTGTGTACTTTGCATTGCCTGCATTGTTTGCACTCTCTGATAATCAATCTATAGGAAAAAAAAATCAAAACAACCTAGCAAGAACATACCTTTTTAATCTGCACATCAATTTAAGGCCCTGTGCAAGTGATCAGTGGATATGTGGCTGCTGCTCTGGCAAACGCCACCCCCCTTCGCATTTACTGATGAGCAAATCTGTTAAAAATCTCAAGCAGATGTTGCTGGAAGGAGCTGACTTAGGGTGTGGTGTGGCTGTGCAGGGAGCCAGCAGGGATGTGAACTGGTGTCCTGGTCCCACACATCTGCAGCAGCCGTGCACAGGGAGGGAGAGAGAGAGCTGATAATGCAAGTGTTCATGTTAAAGTGATAGTGCACGACCTGAACTCCCTCTGCTGTGTCCACAGGTGTGCTGGGAGAGTACCTGTCCTCTTGTGTAGAGGAAGGCAGCCTGAGCACGAACTTCTCTCTGCTGTTACTTGTGTCTCATCTGCATTTCTGCCCCAAGTTGGGGAAAAAAGGGGATTGACTGATGCGTTCTTAAGTAGAGAATCAACAAGTTTTATGCAGATAATACAGTACTTTTAGCTTGAGTGATTTATTTTGGTGTGCTTTAAACTCTTCATAATCTACTTTAGCAAAAGTGCAGGTAGCCTGCTTCAAACAGGAATAGGTGGTTTAATTACTGGGAAGCCATAGCTGATAGAATATTTCTATTATATAGAATTTCCTGAGTTACGGCTGCTTGATAAACTTTAGTAATGAGCAAAGTGTTGGACATGATTTTAGGATTAATTTCTTGAAAGCACAGCCAAATTTACACTGACCTCTTTCAGAAGAGAAGGAGGGAATGGTATGGCTGTCATGACAAATATCATGAGACTCCTAGTTGGAAACACTTTTTTAAAAAGAAAAAGGTTTGGCTGCCTCAAAAGATTTGCACCACCACTGTGGTAATATAGACTGTTACAGGATTAATGCATGCAGCAATGTTTTAAAATTTGATCTTAGTGTTGTTACTTAAGAGCAATAATTGGGGAAGTTACACATCAGAAGTTACAGTGTTATTTCATGGCTGGTTGGATGTGGAAGGTTACTTTTACATGGGCTGTTATTCTAGGCCTTTGGACTTTGCTCTGCCAGGGTCCTCTTCTGATTACAGTTGCTTGCTATACCCCAGATGCTTGAGACAGTACATATGTAATTGTCTGTGAATGTTCTTGCTGAAACTTTCCTGAGATGTTGTAAGTCAAAGTAATTGCTCTCTTCTGAAGGCGGAGGTTTGTTTTCCCCGCCTCTTACGTTGCACTAACTGTAAGTTTCTGATCCCATAGGAAACTGACTTAACTTGCTAAAATGATATAAAGATAGCCCTAGTGAAGCAAAGTAAATATAATCTAGTGCATTAGGAAATTGAACTGGTTTATCTCCTTCTTGGGTGCACATCAGAGTATTTTAGAAAGTGCTGCAGGAGGGAGAGTTAGTAGTGAAGAACGGGGAAGAGGAAGCAGGGTTGAGTTCCTTCCATTTTGAAAGCAGCAAGTTTATTTTGGCTACTGTAATGTGAAACTGCACTGTGAATGTGATCGGGGCTGAGAGTGGTTGTGACCTGTCACAAGGAATTTAGTAAAACAGTAATTGGGACACAAGTGTTGCTTCCTTTTTCCTTCTCAAATCATATGTAAGGTTTGAGCATATTTGTTAGACCAATGATAAAGTAAGACTAATGGACTAAGATTTAACAGCTGTATTTTAAGCTTGGCACTGCAAATCAAAGCTGTCAGGGAACAACATTTTTAATTCTGAGAACAGTAAGGTATCAGTTAACAACATTTATGGACTAAATATTTGTAAAAGTTAAAAACTACAAACAATAACATACACTTGAGGTAATTTTTGGTAAAGTATTTATTTATGAAATATTCTGATTGCCATGTAGGATGTTTGTAATATTTGTGATTCAGTCAAAAAATAGATGTGAAAGGTATGACAGTTTCTTTCTTAAACTATCTAAAGTAGATAACTATTCACTACACAGTTATATTGACACATGAAAAATGCCTTGACACGAGGAAAAACAACCAAGGATGTACGTCTGCTTGGCAAACTGCACCGTGTTGTAGCTGCCTTCTCACAATTCTGGCACAGTTAATCATTTGTGACTTAAACAGGTGGTATTATGTATTTGAAACTTACATGAAGAAGAGAAGGGGGTCCAAGGTATTTTATTTTAGTGATTACACTAGCAGCTATCTAATTTGCAGTTAAATTTGCAAGACGCTTAGTGTACAAGATGCTTTTTTGTCCTTCTCTTCATCAGCAGCCATTTATGCAAGAGAAAATCATACACAAAAAAAGTACTTGTGCTTTTCAATTGTACAAACATGTTTTTAACCTTGAATTAATTGAAGTCCACCAAGGATTTGGCTCTTAGAAACAACTTCACATAGGAGACTGCAGTAGCTGGTATCTGTATGTGCCCCAGAGAAAATGTGAAGACAAGACCTGGTTGCAATAGTTAGAGGATTTTAAATTGAGAGGGACAGTTTGGAGAAAAAAGATGTTGAAATAAATGTGCAAATCTAATTTTCACAGTGCACACATGTATTTTGTTCAAAACCTTAAGCCTGACAATATAAGTGAGGATGACACAGCATTAGTTACTCCACTACAGGAATAATTATCTGAACTTCAGATCTTATTTGCTCTTTCTGGCATAGAACTATTTTGACAATAAACTCTATGCTCTATTTCTAAAAGTCTTTCTGTGCTTAAAAAATGCAGTTCACCAAGACTGCTTTCTTTTCTCTTACCCTTCCCCTCTAGGGAAATTAGTATTTTGCTCCTTTCTAAAGAATTTTTTATTTTATATGAGAGAACACATACTCACTGATACAAAGGTAAGAAGTGTGACAATTCTAAACAGTTGAAACATACTGTAAACTTAAATAGAAAGGTTTAAGGTGGGAGCACTGGTCTGCATTTACATAAAACTGCCAGTTTGGTTCCAGGTGAGGAGTGATGTAACCATGAAACTTGCTGTCTTTGCTCACAAGTCTCGCTGCTACACCCAGCACTTGTCAGGGGAATTTCTCATACTAAATATGCTTCACCGAGTCTTTCAGCAAATCCTAGCTGCTCCACTTGAAAGTGCATTGTGTTTTACAGCAGCAATCCATGTTGGTACTGTGAATATTTACCATCCCAACTTGATTATTTGTTGCAGTTCTGAAAATGATTTTTAGTGTAGTGTCTTATGATTTGTCTTATTGGCTAGTTTTTGTAATCCCAAGTCAGCTGCTGTTGCAATGATTTCTTAAATTGCTTACATGCACAGTGGGGATGAAATGTGTATTTTCTGTAATGTTGTTTTGAACAGCTTTTCATCATTAAACTGATTACTGCCTTTTATCAGAAAAGATGCCTGAGAATATTTTGGTCTCATCTTTCTGATTTATTTTTTACATTATGGTGCTTTATTAAATGGTACAGAATAAAAAAACTTTGAAAATATTTCCATGATTAGTAGTATTTCGGACATTAGCTGTGTTGGGATTTCTTGCTATTGGTGTTGTTTTATTGCCAGCCATGAAGTCTGCCAGTTTAATTTGTGACAACAGTAGTGTGACGAGCAGATGAAAGTACCAAGGCTGCTGGAGACTTCAGTAATCTTACGAAATTTGTCTTCAGCCAAAAAACAGCCCAAAAAATAATCCACATTCGAGAGAGTGTGTTTTTTGTTTGTCAGATGGATCAGTTAAAAATATCTTGAATAGCTGAGGGTGATTATACCCATGCAGCTGTAGTTTGCCTATTCATTAGAAGATAGCCCAGAAAGAAACTGCTTTGTACCCAGGTCTTGCTGGTGTTTGCCATCATCTCTGGTTAAGCTGGATGCTAATTTTGCCTTTTTTTTTTTTTTTTTTTTTTCCTATGTGCCATAGAAGTTGTAGTTGATTACTTTAATCCAAACCTGTGATAAAACAGCACTTTTAAAATTTGCTTACCACCTTTCGTTATGCTTCATTCTCTATTATCTATTATGTTTCCTCAACCTCTCACCTTTTTCACCTTTAGGGTGGATTATTTCTCTGTATGTGTAGGGAGTTGTGATACAGTGAAATGAATCTTGATTGAGATCTCTGGATTTTACTGAAAATTGTAATTTCTCTATGCGGATGTCATTGTGGAGTCTGACATGGACTTAATATAAACAAATGTTTGTGCTACAGCATTTTTGCAAAAACTTAAGTGGAGAATAAGTATTTGCCTATGGGAATAAAGTACACCTTACTCTGTTGTTGTTTGAAGCCATTGGAATTTGTCATTTCCTTCAGTAAGGATGGTATCATTTTAATTTCTTGTTAATTTTGCAAAATTAATTTTCTTAAATATGGCTCTGTCTTTACTCTTTCATTTATGGTATGAAACTTTTGTTATTCTCTATCCAGCCTGAAAATGGTCAGAGCTGCATTTTTTTCTCTCTCTCCAGTAAATATCAAGACGTGTTCTTCTGAAGAGAATTTATGGCTTTTAATCCATTTCATATTTTTCAGTGTCAGTTGTTGTTGCCTGATCTTTAATGAAGATCTTTCTTAGGTTGTTGGAACTCTTTCCTTTGGGTTTGACCACAGTATATTATCAACAGCAGTTTTTCTTTTCTCATTTTCCATTTTTAAAGTAATTGTAAACACAATTCACTGACTTGACAAAATGTGTCTGTCTCTAGAGCGCTAATTTAAAGGTACTTAATTAAACCTTCAAATGATATGGATCATAACATCTTGTCATTGTGGGGCAGATTGGGTAGGCAAAAGGTAATCTGGCATGGAGTGCCCTGCTCCTCATAGGAAGGCTGGGGACTAACAGGCTGTTTTGCTAGAATGGCCTAAGTTTGTTTTTTTCTCTTGTGGTGCAGAATCTATATCTGGCAAGACTGTTACCTGAAATAATCTGGCCCTAGGCAAGATGTGATGCAGGAGGTACTCAATGTGCTGCTTCATGAGTTCTTCTAGGGGAACCAAAACACTGGTTGCACTGAGGGAAGCACCTGGAGTTTCATGGCTGGGGTGCAGACAGATGGAAAAAAGAATTTTTTTTCTGGCAGTGCAAAGAAGTATTGGGATGAGCTGTGCACTGCAGAAGCTGGGGTTTCTTTTGAGTTATTTTGCCTGCACTGTGCATTGGACAAAGCGATTTGGCTGCTTGTTTTTCTGGCGTGGTGCTTGCTCTCTACTCTTTATGCCAGGCCTCAGTCCATTCTTGCCTGAATCAAAGATGCAGTGTCTGAGAGAAAGGTTTTGAAGATGTGTTTTTCAGTGAAAGACAGAGCAGTGTGTGGAGAAGGTCTGGCATTTAAAAGGCAGTTTTTAGCAAGTTTGAAAAAGTGACATGCAGATAACACTGTGATGTCAGAGTTTTTGTTGAATACTTCAAGGCTTGGAATTGGAAGAATTGGCAAGTAAAGGACTGGACATGCTGAGTGATCTTTCCCTGTTGCTAAAACTAATTCAGAATGAGAATAAGGTCATTAGACTTTATAGCAAAGCAATTAGAATTCAGTTCTTGTTTGTGCTTTGTTTTAAATAAAATCACATGTACAAAACATACAGTTGCTTTTCTATAGTCAAGACACAAAGTATTTAATAATGTAACCATTCTCACTTTTGAAAATATTTTTATAGCATTTGAATGCTCTAATCAAAGGCTGTTTTCCAACTTTGCACAAAGTGGTCGCAGTTCCCAAAAGCTTAGAGCAAAAGAAAATGGTTAAGAGATGATTTGAGTTTCCACAGTAGCCTCAGCTGGGCCCAGAACCTGGCTCTCCAGGCTTTAAGGTGGTAGGCTGGTAAATTCACAGCCTCCCTGGTGTCTCATAATGAACTCCTGAAGGAGCATTAACAATCTTATCACAATGGGACACAAAAGGGTTCTGTGATTTTCAGTGACCGGATTTTTATTTTGATACCATTTTTTAAATGGAATCACTACAGCAATGTTCTGGCTGTAAAAATAGGATTTTTTCCTTTCTTTGCCTTAATGGGGCCTTTTAATTTTCACTCATTCTAGTTAAACAAGTATACAGCTTTCTAGCTGTATTTTGGTAGCTGGCATTTGTTTGTTGTTCAGTGTAGTAACACTGCTCATGTTATTATCATATGTGTATTTTTCAAGTATCCTTGAACTTAGAACCATGGGGTTCTAAATTCCCATTATTCGTGTTTTATTATCACAAGAGGATTTACTTCCTAAAATGATGGATAGTTAAATAGCTTACAACTTTAATTGTTTTAAGATTCAGAACTCACCCAGCTGAGTTGGTTGATCCAGTTGTTTAGCTATTGTGTTTTGGCTAAAGAAATAGCCTTCTGCTATATGTTGGACAAAACAGCTGCAAGGACTTGGTGCAGTTGAACAGAGTATGGGGCCACAAAATGATCATTTGATGCATTCTGCACCAGAGAACAGATTTCTGTCTGGATTTGCAAACTATACTTTTGGAAATCTACTGCCATAGAAGGCAGAACGAGTCTGACTCATTCTCCTGTAGTGTGTATTTCTTTTTTCCCCCCCAGAAGCAGCACAAGGTATTTAGGCAACTTGTAGCTGCAGATCTACTTTACTACCAAATCCTCTAGATAATGTGGACATACAGGCATGCTGTAACTCCTCTGGGGCAGGATCATCCCATTTGTGATTTCTTCTTGTTTGTATTCAGACTCTTAACTACAACTTTTTTTTTTTTTTCAGAAAATGGGCCATGCTGTTTTGTAGCTTATGAGTGTTTGCTTATTTAAAAAGCATGATTGACTTTGTATTCCTCTTGAGCTAGGCTATGGCCATCCTCTGCACTCTGGTGTGGGGTTATGGTTCTGGGTTTTATTTTTATTCAGAGGGGGCTATTTTCAGTGTCACTTGAATCAGAAGAAAGGGTGTAAGTAGATTCTGAGCTAGAGGAACCAGTTGCCTAGCTTAAGAATTCTTTGCTAGTTAAAGGCATTTCACAAATGCTACAGGTGTCTGCCCCTGGTCTTGCTGTTCCTGCTAAAGAAACAGAGTACTTCCAGCTGGATGTTTAAGTACCCATGATTTTTTTTTTTTGCTGAATGTGTATCTCTTTGACACTTCCTGACTCATTGCTGTGACTGTTTTTTCCTGTGCCACTGACCTTAGAGGGATTCTATAGAGCAAAACATGAGTTCGTAGCTTTTCAATGTCAAATCCCCTCCTTTTGCTGCTGTGTCTTCAAGTCAAATATGTGGAGATCACATCCTGAAAGCATGAAGTCCTCAATATCAATTGCAGAATGGCTGAGGTTGAAAGGACCTCTGGATATCATCTGGTCCCATTCCCAGGCAGAGCCAGCTACAGCTGGTTGCCCAGAACTGTGTTCAGATGGCTTTTCAATAACTCTCAGGGGTTGAGATTCTACACTCTCCCTGAGCACCCTGTGTAATTGGTCACCCTCAGAGCAAAGAAAGTGTTTCCTGATGTTCAGACAGAGCCTCCTGTGTTTTGGTGTGTGTCTGCTGCCTCTGGTCCTGTTAGTGGGTGCCACTGGAAAGAGTCTGACTCTGTCCCCTTTACTGCCCTTGCTTTAGATGTTCACATATGTTGATAAGATCCCCCCAGAGCTTTCTCTTCCCTAGGCTGGAGTCCCAACTCTCTCAGCCTTTCCTCTTGTGAGAGGTTTTTAATCCCTTAGTCATTTTTGTGTCCCTTTGCTAGACTCGGTCCAGTATGCTCATGTCTCTCTTGTAGTGGGGAGCCCAGATCTCCAGATGTGGCCTCATGAGTGCTGAATAAAGAGAAGGATTGTCTGCCTCAGCGTGCTGGCAGTACTCTCTCTATTGCAGCCAGAATGCTGTTTATATTCTTTGCTGCAAGGCATGTTGGCTCATGTTCAACCTGGTGGCCACCAGGACTTCCAGGTCCTTTTCTGCCACACTGTTCTCCAGCTGAACAGTCTCTAGCACGTGATTGTTCCTGCTGAGGTGCAGGGGTTTGTGCCTTGCATCCCCTAGCTTGTCATGAGATTGCTCTGCTCTGGATGGCAGCAACATCCAGCATATCCACCAGTCCTTTCAGTTGGGTGTCATCAGCAAATTTGCTGAGGGTACCCACTGTCCCATTATCTGGATTATTAATGAGGATGTTGAGCAGGATTGCACCCAGTGTTGACCCGTGGGGCACACAGCTTGTCACTGGCCTGCAGCCTTGTGACACTAATCACCCTCTGGACCCAGATGTTCAGACAATTTTTGATTCACCTCACTGTCTGCTCATCCAGTCTGAGCTTCTGTGTGGATTTTGTGGAACACAGCGCTGTAACCCTTGCTAGAGAATATACACTGCTCTCTCCTTGTTCTTGTGATATGAAATCTGCTTTTCTTTTTTTTTTTTTTTCTTAAAACTAGAAGTAAAATACATATCCTGCTTTTAATATTTTTTTCTTGTCATGCTTTAACCTTCTTGTGGGCTATCTTATATCCAACTTAGGTCATTATCTACATCAGTGTTGTTATATCATTAAATAGTAATGGTCTGTTGTTAAGAGAATTCTGCAGTCATTGTGTTACCTGAAAACTTTTCAGTGACAGAAAGCTGTTTTCAGGACATGAATTTGTTTGATCTTTGCCATATTAGCATTCTACTACAGATTACAGCTTCAGCACAGTGTGATACCATTATTCCAGAAAGAACTATTAAGTGATCAGAACCTTTGTCAACCAAACTGACAATCCCACAAAATAGAAAGTCAAGTTTGGGAGCTATATTCTGCAAGCCTGTGTAGGCTGATACCATGAAAGACAAGAACAGCTGTTCAAGTCAGGCAAGAAGTCCATCTTATTTTCCTCCTGTTTGTGGCAGAGACCAGTGCTAGATTAACAGGAGAACAGTGTTAGAATAGGGCAAACACACAGTGATGCTTTTCCAGCTTCTAAGAATTTGCAGCTTGGGGATTTCCTGAGCAGTAGGTGTTGGTTTAGTACGTAATAACCAAATAGTCCTAATTTATAATTCTTGAAATGTGGAGAGGACACAGTGTAAGCCTTGGTTCCCCTGATTACTGACTGAGTAGAGCAATGGGTTTCTTTGTCATCTAGTTCATTTTAGTGATCTGTGTATTACAGTCTAAATACATTATCCCACTACCCTGCTTGAATAGTGTTGGTTACCTTAGAGCCTGTCATTTTGTACTTGTGCTCTGAATTTCTTTTTTTTTTTTTTTGAGTGTGCTTTACTTTATTTTCTACAGATAACCTTATTGCCTGCTATTTTATGGATTCTCCCCTGCTTTCTACCTAGAATTACTTAAAGCACACTCTGTATCTTCATTTATTCCAGTAGGAGAAAGGTGTAGCTGTGGAAGGCTGTCTCCTTGGAAGCTTCCCTCTAATGTTAGAGATGGCAGTTGTGGGCAGGATCGTTTTGTATGCTGTATTGTGGCACGGAAGAGAGCTGGGTGTGACTTTACATCAATCACAGCATCTAGTGTCTGAGTTATCCTGGGATTAGGAAACAAAGATAATGTATTTGCTTAAGCTTTCCATTAGTGTCCATTTTCTGCATTTCTGAGACTCTGTTTTCATGACACTGATAGACAGGCACAGGATCTCATTCCTGTGTGATTCAAGACAGGCAGGTGTGAGAGGTCTTTGATCTGGAGGCTGTGCAGCTCTGCTGGGCCAAAACCTGTAAACTGGCCACATAGGTGCTTCCTTGGGTCTGGCTGCTGTGCTCAGAGCTCTTCAGGATCTCAGCTGGGGGATAGGGATGAAGGTTGTATTTACCTTTTAAATGTTGATAGGTATGTAATACTGTTCTCCAGTGCTTGCTTGGATTGTGTCATGTGGGCGTGTCCCCTTGGATATCTGCTTGTTATTTTGATTAGTATTAGTATTAGCCTTTCCCTGGAAAAGCATTGTAGTAGTATACTAGTATACTAGAAGTATACTTGTATACTTTTCTCTGCTCTGGTGTGGAAGTCTCATGTTTGTTGGCTTACAGACTTCAGTGACATATTAAGTTGTCTCAAAGAGACCTGATCACTTAGAAAAGTCTATCAGGCCTGAAGTAGCTTTGTTTCTTATTTCCCTACTTGAAGTTGTTCATCATACCAAGCTGGTTTTGGGGGTTTTAGGGGTTTGGGGTGTGGGGTTTTTGGTTTGTTTAGGGTTTTTTGTGTGTGCCTGTGTGGTTTTTTGTTTGGCTAGTTTATGTTTTGCTTATTTGGTTGTTTTTTAAAAAAATACCTTTTCTTCCTCTGCAACTCTTACCTTCAATATTTTGAAATGGAGTTTCTCTGTAACTCTTCTGCATTTTTGAGCCTAATCCGCTTTTATAAAGCAAGATGTGGTGGGAGGATGGGTCCTGAGATAAACTTATCTGGAAACAGAAATCTTTGAGAAAAGTAATGTCTTGTGGTGAATAAAAGTGCCGTGTTGGAAATTTGAGCTGTGGTAGTCCTGATGTGTAGAGCCTTTTTGCTTGTTTAGTGTGAGCATTCTATTCTGATCAATTTCTAGAGGCTAGAAATTGGAGCTGCAAAACTTGAAATTAAAGAAATCCCTAATTGGCTTGGCCAAACTGATTTTGTTTTCCTCACAGCTATTTTTGGATTAATTTCAGTAATAATATTTAAAGAATGTGTGTCTTGATACAAGAGCTATCATCACTAAACTTCTTGTCTAAAACTGATGCCAGCTAGAGCATTTCTAAAAAAATGTTTGTGAGGAAAATACTTGTTGCTTCCAAATTTGTCCTTTGAAATAGTTTAATTGCTTTTAATGAGAACTTTTTGAAGCGTATTCTGTCAAGGCATTTATATTGGAGATTTCATTTACCACAGAAAGGTCTTTGTGAAAATATTAACCTTGATGTGAGAATTGACTAAATCATCTCTGCTCTTCCTCCAAAGCACCATCAGTTGAAATTATTGCACTGTATTATTAAAATTAACCTGATCTTAAATAAGGTTTTCCCTTCAGAGGGTCAATGGTGCAATACCCTGCATCTGTGCAGGTAGAAAGGCTTAGATTGCTGCAGGAAATTATTTCAAGTTTTTATTTGCACAGAGAGACATACAGAGGATACAAACACATGTTTCTGCTTTGTTCTTGTTTTCCTGCTGGTTTGGTTTTGTGATTGGTGTTCATGTGAATGCTGGTGCTGGCACAAGAAAGGGGAGGAATGAGGGTGGAACCAGCAGCCCAGCAGGGAACAACTCGAGTGATGTTCTGCATCAAATTCAATTCCTCGTGGACTTATAGGAGGTTATGAGCAGTACCTGTTAATTTTGCTGTTACAGCGGTTGCATATGAGATGATTGAGGCATGAGATAGTTTTTATTTTTTTTTCTTTCTATACAAGAGTTTAGTACTTTCAGCACTGCTGTTTATAGCTTTCTCTGTTCCCTCCTGTTAAAGATTGACAGCAGCCTCTCTTCAGCAAGGTTAGATCTCTTTTGGCCTGTGCTTGTCGCAGATAGATCTACTCTCTTGAGATTGATGTTACTCATGGATTCATTGCCTATTCGAGTCTTTGCTTTCTGAGCATATTTCTTTCCTATGACTTCATTTTTTTTACTGATATAAAAGGAATATGATGATTTTTTTTCAAATCTAAATACGTCTGTTTCTTTGGTAGTGGTCTGGTCTTGTGACTGAGTCTCAGAAAAAGAAGCTTTAAATGTTGCTCATAGACTGTTCTAATAGCTGTCTCCAATAAAGTGCTACTTTTTTTTGCTGTCAGCTTTTCTTAAAGGCAGTGCAATGAGCTTAAAGATAGGTTTTCCTATTCTGTCATTATTACTCATGCTTGCCAGGAGAGAAATGTTAATGGGAAACTGTGCAGGATTCCTGTGGGCAACTGTTAGGTGATAAACTCAAGACATGGAACTTCAGGGATGTTTAACCTGTCAGATATCATGCAGC
>NW_026612938.1:0-24998 GCF_029582105.1 Oenanthe melanoleuca | reverse complement strand
AGATACACAAACTGCACAGGATATTTCCAAAGTGAATGGGAATCACAGCTGATTGCTCTAAACACAGATTTCTGTTTCAACAGCTGCTGAAGGGTAAGAGTGGTGTCCTGAAAGAGAGCTTGTGTTTTGCTTGCATTAATTTAATGTTATTTGGACCTTTGAATCAATCCTCCCCTTACCATCCCATCCAGGGACCTCCTAAGCCCTGAGCAGGATGAACAAGACCAAGGCAGCTTTTGATAGCCCAGAACTTTGGAGCCCAGATTGCATGCAGAGCAGCACCCCTCTCACCAGTCTGGCACCACCCTCTGCATTTGGACAGGCTGTGGACACAGCCCTGGATGCAATCCTTGTCATGGTCCTCTTCATCATCACAGTGTCTCTGGGATGTACAATGGAGACAGCCCAGATCACAGCTCACCTCAGGAGACCTAAAGGTGTGGCAGTAGCCATAATGGCTCAGTACAGCATCATGCCCTTGACAGCATTCATATTGGGCAAGCTCTTCCAGCTGGGCACCTCAGAATCCCTGGCCATCCTCATCTGTGGCTGCTGCCCAGGGGGAAACCTCTCCAGCATCTTTAGCCTGGCACTGAGAGGGGACACAAACCTCAGGTAAGGAAAGCTACACACCTGTTCATTGTCCAGGCCAATCTAGTTACGTGACTGGTTCAGAAACCAATTTAACCACCATTAGGAGGCCCCCAGAAGCTGGACAAAGACTGAAATATTAAGTCAAAAACATTTTTAAAGCACCCATATTGCTCAATAAGTTAATCTGTCCCTGTTTTACAATGGGACTTTGTGCCTTTCTCTGAATCATTGGCATGCAGCTATTGATGACAAGGGTGAAGGAACAGTTTTTCATCTCCATGTAGCAGTACATAGAGCATATATGTACTATATAGAGCATATATGCTCTATCTATCCATGCAGTTCTGTGCAAACTGATCATGCTGCCTGAAGAGGCTGCCTCAGTGAGAAATGTTGAACAACTCTTCAACAAACCCTAGCGATAAAACATGACCCAGCACAAAAATACAAAGTATTACTTTTTCTCTCCGTTGTGGATTTCTGAAGTACAAACTGTACCCTTGTAATGGGCATGTACCCTTTCTCAGCATGTAAAAAACTTGAGTCCTCTTCTCCCTTCTCCGTTCATATCACATCCTTGTACAGTCTGACAGGGATGTTGAGGAGGTCTCAGTGACAAGTTGGGAAAAAGCAAGGTAAAGTCTTATATTAAAATCATCTGCCCAGGCAAGCAATCAGGGTAGCATATTCCATTTTAAAAGTGTTGTTCTTCTACTGAGGGGTCCCTTCTTCATCTCAGTGTTGTAATGACGGCGTGCTCCATGGTCCTGGCAATTGGACTAATGCCACTGCTCCTGTACCTTTACTTGGGAGCACTGTCTGAGGGTGACTTGGACAGCAAGGTACCTTACAAAGGGATAATCACCTCCCTGGTGCTGATGCTAATCCCCTGTGCCATTGGCATCATCTTGAATGAGAAGAAACCACAGTACACTGGCCTTATCACCAAGGTAAGAAGTACCCCGTGCTAGTCGCCTTTCAGTCAAGGGCCTTGGGGAATTTCTCAAAAATAGAGTCACAGACTTAACAACTTCTCTAAGACATGGCATAAATCATTGAAAGGGTTGAGGATAGAGCTCAAGACATCCACTCCACCACTTTAATGTCTAAAATATTTGCCCCAGAAGTCCTCCATCTTTTCCAGGCAAGCATTTTGTAGCCAATGTCCTGCATTGCTCTGCTTTTGCTTCAGTTTTACCTTTGGAGGTTTTTTACTATATCAGCACTAATGAAGCTCATAGGCACTGCCCCCAATTACTGTGGCAACCAAAGCAGAATCCAGATAAAAACCAACCAACCAAACAAACAATAACCATCCCAAAACAAATTAAGGACGCACCACTGTTCTCAGAGGTCTAGCATAAGGCAAAAATCAAATTACAAAATTGCTGCTTAAGTCATTAAGATACCTATCCAACAGAAGCCACTGTATCACCAAGTGCTCACTTATGCCTGGAATCACATTCCTTCCTCCTCTCTACACCAGGCATTTAAACAGCAAAACAGAAACCCAGACAACCACATACACCACTGTCTAACTCAAGAACTCCACTAGGCTCTACCTGTGAGTGAAGTGGTTTCCACAGCACCTGCTTGGGTGGACTAGAGCCACAAAGAGACCTGGACAGAGACAAGTAGCAGTGCCTGAGTAACAAGCACCTTGTGCAGCAGGACTAGTCATTTTGCATATAGACTAGAAAGGTATTTGGTTATTTAAGGTCTCTCTCAGTAATAGCCCAGGATGGTCTTTTATTGATTACTGATAACATTTATGCCCATGAAAGGCACTTATTCATGGGATGGACAGAGATGGGTTCAGCTGCTTCTAACAGCTGGGGATTTCTCTCTTGTCCACATCTCAATCACTTTTATTTTAGGCAGGAATGATTATGCTTCTACTGTCATCAGCTGCTATAATTGTTCTGTCTGTGGCCAATATGGGAAGCTGCATCATGGTTGTCTTCTCACCATCTCTCCTGGGAACTTCTGCCTTAATGCCCCTCACTGGATTCCTGCTGGGCTACGCTGTCTCTGCAGCCTTCAAGCTGAATGACCGGTATGTTCCTCCACACCTCCCAGCTGATTTCTGCTCCAAACCAGTCAGTGCATTCTCAGCTGCAGTCCCAGGAATTTAAAATGAAAACCTGGTATATAAAACCTACTCCTCCTTTTCTCCTCATCCTACCTAAACCTTCTAGTCCTATTTTGTACCTTCATATGTTGGACTCAGATTACTTCCCTGCAGGAAGCTGCAGAGTCCAGAGCAGGACACAAGGCCTCCAATACCATTGTGAACAAGGTTCACATTTGTAACATGATCTGTCTCTGCCCATTGAAAAGGGAGCAGGAGGCAAAACCCTCTAGGGATTGCAGGATTGTTCCCGACAGAGCAGCTTTAGCCACAGGCAAGTGCACCAGCAATGTGGCAGGGTTCTGTTTGAGTTGTCTGAAAGCAATTTAAATCTGTGATCTATTTAAGTTTTTCTCCTGCAGGTGCAGGCGGACAGTGTGCATGGAAACTGGCTGCCAGAATGTACAGCTTTGCTCAGCCATCCTCAAGGTCACCTTTGCCCCTGACATCATTGGCCCCCTGTACTTCTTCCCACTACTCTACTTGCTTTTCCAGCTTGGGGAAGGATTTCTGCTCATCCTGGTCTTTCGGATCCATGACAGAAAAAAGCAAGCCAATGGCAAGTACAGCTTTGCTCCTTTCTTGTACTTTCCATGCTAAGCCATACACACTTACAATAGAACTACCAATAAATCACTGCTTCATAAAGGCAGAATCCAGGGGATTCCAGGGATTACATACCCAACACATTAAATGCAAAAATTCAGAGGTAACTGAAGACCCTAGAAATTCCATGGACTTCTTGCATCAGCAGGATGTTTCATACAGCTTCATACTACCAAAACTATCAGCACTCAGATTTTCAAAGTCTGGTGCTTTAAACTACACTGGACACCCTGCAGAAGTCATGACTTGCACTGAGCACATGCAAATAACAGGGGTGTTTGCACATGGCTAAAACTACACAAAAACATTACATATTCTTTAATGCAACAAATCCCAGCTTTGCTTCAGGCTGTTAAGCGATTCCCTCAGAGGACAGAACTGCCAAATGCTGCAACCAAAGGAAGGAAACATTTGGACCTTTTGCTAGAAAAGTACGAGATTGAAACTTCATTTTAAAATATATACAATATCAGTATAATGTGAAATACTTGTCTCCAACTCTAGCAGGTCCCTAATTCCAAAGCTCAGCTGACTGCAGAGATGCACAGCTGAATGAGATCCTCCACTCACCACCCCTCTGATGCTGCCAGTCCAGCTTTTCTCCAGTGCCTCGACAGATGCAGCAGAGGAGCTGCAAGAGCTGCTTCAGGATCACTTTACCACTTTAGCTAACTTAATGGGGAGGAAAAAACTCAAACTCATTTTGATCCTTGGGGTGTGTTCAGAGCAAAGCAGTTGATACTGGAAACAGATATGCAGGTGCTGGCAAGACTACTGTAACAAGAGAGTCATATTCCAGCCCCCAGGTCATAAATGTCAGGAAACAAAATGGCTTCAGTCTTCTGGCAGGAATCACAAATTCCTTTCTCTTGTTTTAAATGACCCAGTAATTTCAGTAGTAGCTGTCACAATTTTTTCCTAACCCGATTTTATTCTCACATTTTTCTGTCTTCAGATGCAGCAAAAATTATCTGTGCAGGTGTGGACACATTAAGTGCTCAAGAAATGAAATCAGTGTCAAGACATGGCAGAAACAGTGGAAAACCAGGAAAACAATATATGGATTCTGCAGCAGCTGCTCTCACAACCCTCCAAGCTCTACCTTCTGCAGCCAGCTCATAGCTGTCAAAGACTTATCTGTGCACTGATTTCACAGCAGTCACAGAGCCATCTGCACCCAGATAGTCCCCAAAGACCTTGCTCCAGACTACACCTCGCTCTGTTAACCCAGAAAGGAGACTTCCAGTGACTTCAAAGTCATTGTGACAACCCTTTGAGACAGCTGAAGAATATGCCAAGTGATTGTCCCAGTTTTACCTGAAAGAGAATAACTGCCTACATCAGTTCCCTTTCTTAATTTCACTTACCTGTAACTGTCCTGCTGGCACAAAATGGAAGCAGATTGTGGTGAGATCACTGCAGATTAAGATAATTTCGCTAACAGGCCCAGAATGAGCTGTGAGTTTCTCCATGCAGATGCCAGTGAGATCCAATGCACAGCCAAGCACAAAGCCATGGGCTGTTGGTTTCTCCCATCCTCCAACGCGTATCATGTGGTACCATTGATCCCCACAGCAGAGGCCACACAAACCATGACCATGGCTACACAAACTGCCTTTGTATGCTGAGTTTGGGCCCAGCAAGCTGTACCTCCAAAACCAAATTAACCTTCAATGTGCCTTCTTTGGTAGCAATCAGTAAAAACACACTTGCTCTAGACACCACCTAGATATGGTTACACTACACACAGTACCAGGAAAGACTGTAGCAACTCTCCAATGTCCAGACTACACCTTGCAACCCTAACTAGTTTGCCTTTATTAAGAATGAACAGGTTTGTACCAAGAACCTACACTTACTAAACACAGTAATTTCTGGCCATAGATCAATGTAAGCCTCCATACTGCAAAGGCTGGAAGTTCAACAGGAAGCTCGTTACAACAGCCAGTTCCCCAGAAAAAAGAGACACTTGCTCCTGCTGCTTGCAATGCAAATTAAATGGTGTGGTACAGAAACAGAATTCAGAACTATTTATAGAGCAGATAATACTTCACATTTAGCCTGATTTAGTCTATGATCCCTTTCATCACATCAGGTGCCTTCAGCCATGCGGGTTCCAGTTGGACACAGATGTCCATCATCATCCAAGTTAATAGGATCACCTCGAGACCTCAACACAGCTGACCTTCCACTCTGATACATGTGAGTGCTGCCTTTACCCCTGCAAGCCAGAGCCCCCTTGCTCCACACCTCCTGGGGTGATCCAGCACCTGCACCCCTAAGGCTCTGAGTGAAGCCTCCCACTCCCCAAAGCTGACTGTAACAACGCAGTTAACAGCGGATCCTAGCCCCTCTCAATGCCTGCTCCCAGGAGTGCCTGGCAGCCCAGTACACTGCCACCTCAACAGACAGACCCACACACTACACTCACCTTGGCACCCAAGAACTCTGCAGCAGCCAGAAGAAAGTGCAGCAGGGTGCAGAGGCCAAACTCCTGACCATCCACAGGGCCAGATCTTTCTCCAAGAGGAACCATCTTCCACTTCCTACAATCTATCCACACCCAAGCTTAGCTACCAAGATATTTTAAAGGTTTCTACAGATTGCCAGAATAGCTTTGTAAAGCACTTTATAAGAAAACACATTGTTTTAAAAATTAAATTCCTAAGTTCTCTTGTGGCTGAGGGCTTGAGAAATACAGGGATTGTAGAGGGCTGCTGCCACTGGAAGGCATGAACACTAAAACACAGAACCTCATGGTACTACTGCTCCATTACTCCCACCGACTAAAAAATCCCTCTTCCCTCAGAATGAGGGCTAATGCTTACAAAAATGGGTTATCTACACCTCAAGTGTTCTCATGTGAACATGCACAAAATACACTAATGAAGTATGTTGACTACATCTGTTTTTAACATTCCATACTTATTATCCCAAGTGATTAAAAGCTAAATGACTCATCCAGTCCACTTTTTGCTATGAACTATGACAGTCTGATTATCCATGTTATTTCAGAACACAGAGACATCCAAGGACATCACACAATTTAAAAGGATGCTAATTCTCACCCCTGCCCAAGCGTGATCACTTTACCACAGCCCCATCTTTAAGAAACATTTTAACACAGTCACAAACACTTTATTAACACCAAGAAAAAAACAAGAAGCAGAAATGTTTCTTTATACTTTATTTTAACTATTTCATTCTTAGGTATCAAGAAATAAGAGTGCTTTATAGAATATTATTACCACAGGGCAGTGAAATGGGCATTTTCTTAATGTAGTGCAAGTTATATTAAATGAAAATATTTTAAAATAAAGTTTTATTACCAGTACCGATCAGCACTTAATCTGCTGACCTATAGCTGAAACAATGTCTCAAAAGCACAAAAAAATACCCTCTGAAATAAAGCTTTATGTACAGCACATATAGAGCTCTTAAATGCCTAAAGCTGTTAGTCTGAGATATCAAACTAGTGTTTCTGAGTTGCTATTCACAGTTGAATATACTGAGAATTGTGTTCAGATGACTTCAGAGTACAAAAAAAAATTTGTCTGCTTTAGTTATAAAGAGCTCTGCCAATATACACAAACTATACACTTCAGACATTCACAAAAAAATGTGAACAAGAAAAGGGTTATCAAAAAACATTTAATACAATTAGTCAATAACCCTTCCCACCATGGTCCACATCTACAAAGTTCGCCCCTCCCTCCCCCCTCCCCATTCAAACCCTTCCCCACAGAAAGTCACATACTTACCACAAGTTTTAGCAAGTATGGTTTAAAAAAGGGCCCCCAGGGCAAGTTATTTAGAGTTCAGTTGCCACTGTCAACAGATCTGGACCTGGATCTAGACCTCTGCCGATCCACAGATGAGGGAGATTTGGATCTACTGGAAGAAGCCCGTTTCTGGCTCTTGTTTGGCAGTGGAGACCTGCTGACTGATCGTGACTTGCTATGGCTCCTGCTCCGTGACCTGCTGTAGGACTTGCGGCTGCGGGACCGGGAGCGGCTGCGAGAGCCGGACGAGCTCCTGCTGCGCGACCGCGACCGGCTCCGGGACCTACTGAGGAGGGAACGGGGCGCTGTCAGTGTCAGCTAGGGAACCCCACCGGCAATCCAGGGCTCCCCAGCTCGGCTGTCAGTATCAGCTAGGGAACCCCACCGGCAATCCAGGGCTCCCCAGCTCGGCTGTGTCAGCTAGGGAACCCCACCGGCAATCCAGGGCTCCCCAGCTCGGCTGTCAGTGTCAGCTAGGGAACCCCACCGGCAATCCAGGGCTCCCCGGCTCGGCTGTGTCAGCTAGGGAACCCCACCGGCAATCCAGGGCTCCCCAGCTCGGCTGTGTCAGCTAGGGAACCCCAGCAGCAATCCAGGGCTCCCCAGCTCGGCTGTGTCAGCTAGGGAACCCCACCGGCAATCCACGGCTCCCCAGCTCGGCTGTGTCAGCTAGGGAACCCCAGCAGCAATCCAGGGCTCCCCAGCTCGGCTGTCAGTGTCAGCTAGGGAACCCCACCGGCAATCCAGGGCTCCCCAGCTCGGCTGTGTCAGCTAGGGAACCCCATCAGCAATCCACGGCTCCCCAGCTCACTGCCTGCACACCCACTTCAAAGGCTCTCAGACAATACTTAACCATTATTTAACAGAGTAGAAATCCGTACCTGTGCCTTTTGCTGCCTTCGATTAGCTTGATTTTCCTTCCATTAATTTCTTTACCAGAAAGCTTTTCGATAGCATTCTTTAAATCACTGTAAGAGGCAAATTCAACCACCCTACGGAAAAAAAAGAATCCCCAAACATAAAGCTTACTATCAGAAGTTGTAGCTACCAATACAAGCAAAATTATAATCACAAGCTTTACAAGCAAAATTACAAAAAATACAATACAAAAAAAACTGGGGAAAAACCCAAACAAAACCCCAAAGCCTATACTGCTCAGTCTAATTATCCTTTGTCATCACCAAAGCATGAAAAACAAACATTTCCCACATGCATTTCCAAGGGTAGCTAAATTAAGCCATGAACAGCTGCTGTCACAGGAAGCAGCCAGCTTCCCTCCCCAAATACTACATATACAGGTATATGTACTACAGCTTTTAACAGATCACTTGGCAGGCTTACCCTTCATTCAACTTAGGTCTGTGTGCATCTGCAAAGGTTACTTCCCCAGCTTGTCTCATGAAGTCTTTGAGATCCTAATACAAGACCGCATATGTTATACAAAGAAGTGAAATTAACATTTACCTATACAAAAGTAGTTTAAAGCAAACAAAAGAAACTTACGACTACTGAAAGAGAAGTTGTTAGATAAATCACAAACATGGCAACTGCCATACTTGTACTCTATCAAAATTGCATTATCTGTATCACGATCTGTATCAGGGCACGAAATAAATGAGGAAAGCATATTGCTTTAAGCAAAATGCTAATTAAAGATCTTAACATTAAGACAAATATTAGTCTAAAATTATTTTATAGATTAAATAACAAAGAGAAAGAAAGAGAGAGAGAAAAAGAAATAAAAAAGCACATTTTTATATATACTGGATTGACTTTGAAATACTACCCATATATTTTTGGACTATTTCAGTCTCCATTTACATTACAAATCTTATACGAATAGAGAATTACATTTACATAACACCAATTATTTTGTGCCCCATATGTCATTAAAAATATAGTTTACTTTACCTTTATTAACATTTCCCTAGGCTAGCCAAGCAGCAAACTGCATTAAGCGACCGGAGATACCGTCATGACATATGCCCGACTGGCTCTTCGCCACCCACTTGCCGAACACTACCCAGTCGATGGAAGCCATTAATCGCACTGCCCTCCCTATCAGGAGACTAGGATGGATCCAGACATTCTCTATGCTTGATGTCACCAAGGACCACTTTACTGCGATCAGGATTCCAACGACCACCTAATTTCCAATCTTTCAACTCTTTTCGACCAGGACCTCGTTATTCGGAAGCGTTACAGGAAGAACAGCTCTCAACTTAGGAATCAGATCTCGTTAACGCTCTGGGACCGCTGCAATGTGGCACTTTAAGGAGTGCATCGATTACGTCTAGACCGGCAAACACAGATCTAGAGGTGGCCAAGTGACATTGTAGGAGCTGACTGGAAAGTCAACCAGGCCCGACCAAGAGTGACCAAGACAGAACGATTAGGATAACCCACAGGCACTCCTCGTCATAAGGCCAACGACACAGATAGGCTGGCAAATAAAGGGTTTAATATGTGGTTAAAATGGATTTTAAAAACAAGAAAAAAAAAAATATATATCCTCAAACATATAAATTTATATTATTATTATGAATTAATGTTAACTAGCTTTCATTCCAAACATTTAAGTTACATTACTAAAAAATCATATTAATTACATAAACATTTTTTAAAATTAGGTTTTTTAATTTAACTAATTATTTTACAAAATAATTACATTACGTTCCCATTACATGAAATCAAAATAGTTAATCATGTTTCAACAAACCTGCCAGCTGACTCGAGAAGACAAATTTTCCACTATGAGGCGATTTTCTGTTCTTAGGGGTGGGGCGTTTCTGTTCCAAAATAAGCAGTTCAGACTTCTATTAGTAAATAAAATATAACCATGTTCATATTAATGAAGGCTGCACCAAGAACTGGTATCAGCGTATCATTAGTACTACAACCTGAGCTATGTAATGCCCTGACCAATCCAGGGCAGGCATGAAGTGCTATGGGGAGGGAGTGTAAGGATGACATGCATATCTGAGATGTTCTGTAATCTTCACTATCCTGCTGCCACATCAAACGGCTTAAAAGGCAAGCACCACCTTTTAATAGCTCATTCCAGCTCACGTTCTGTGGGAGGAGCCCAAAGCGTTGTTTTCTTAAACTGCACTGGTTGGGAGCTGCACTCACCTCCTGTCACTGCGCGGGCGGCGGCTACTGAACCGGTCAGAGTACCTCCCTCTGCCTCTGCCCCTCGAGCGTGCTCTGGCATGCTCAATGGTCACCCTGGGAAGAGAGAAACATAACAAAACACGTGTTTGCATGTATTTCTTCTTCTGCATACAGTTGTAGCTCTCAGGACAAAAATAAGAACACAAAACAGTTTGACCAGTACTGATAAGACAATTTAATTAAAATTGACGTTGATTTTAGATGCCCAAGCTTTTATAGCCATGAAATAGGATACCTCACCTCTCACTGCAAAGTTCTTTTCCGTCCAATTCATAGACAGCATCGTCTGCATCTCTGGGATCCTCAAACTCCTGCAAAACCAAGACAACAAAACTAAGCAATTATATTCCAATGAAGGAGCACATGTTAATTTGTCATGTGGTGTGCCTTGATGGGCTCGTTAGTAGATTTTCTTTCGAAGTAGCTTCGTAAACCTCAAACGCGAGCGAGCACTAGAAGGGTGGGGAAGGGAGAGGGAGCGCACTTACCACAAATCCGAAGCCCCTCTTGAGGTCGATGTCGCGGATGCGACCGTAGCCCTTGAAGAACCTCTCCACATCCTTCTCCCTGGCGGCCGGGTTCAGCCTCCCGATGAAGACGCGGCAGCCGCTCATGGCTGTGTGTGCGCGGCGCTGCTGCGGGGACAGGCGCGTCAGGCCCGCCCGGTGACTCAGCACGGCCGCCGCCGCTGCCGCACTGCGCCACCGCCCGCCCCCGCCGCGGACCAATGGCGGCGCGCCGGGCGGACCCCGCCCCAGCCCGCGCCAATCGGAGCGCGGCGCTGGGCCCGGCCCCGCCCATCACTCTCCCCTCCCGGATGGCCCCGCCCCTCCCAGCCGGGGAAGAAAAGCAAACGCTATCGCGCTGCCACAAAATGGCGGCCGCGCCGCACCCGCCTGCGGCACCGACCCCGCCGCGGCGCGCACCGAGCGGAACGGAGCGGCGACAGCGCCGGCCGGGGGTGCACGGGCCGCCCGGGCACACAGCAGCAGCGCCCCGCGCCGCACACAGGCCGCTGCGCTTCCCCCGCGCTCCGCTCTACGGGGAAGCCCCGGAGCTTTTACGAACCTACGCTGAGGGTCTCGGTGCAGGCCGGGCCGGACGGTTGCGCGGCGCGGTGCGGTGCGGCGCGGCAGGCAGGCGGACGCGTCCTCCCGGGGCGACAGACGGCTCCGACTGCTGCGCAACACTGGCGCTGCTCCGCGAAATGGAGGCGGCCCCGCGTCAGCGCTGTCCCGCGCGGCGATTGGCGGAGGGGCGGCCACGCCTCTCCCCGGGGAATCCAGGCCGGGGCGGGGGTGCCCCCGCCCCTCAGCTGGCGGCCATGTTGGGATAAACAGCCCGGGGGGGCCCGGGGAGCTGAGGGGTGACACGGGGCCCATGTACACAGCAGGGTAAAACCTGCCCTGCTCTGGTGTGCGGGCAAGGGCGTACGGCAGGCCTTTCTGCCTCCTGATAAAGAATGAGAGGAAAATATATAAGGAGCTCATGGTCTGCTTAAATCCTCGTTTGGAACCATATGTGTGAGGACAAGTTAGAGATGTCTCCATTTTACACAACTCTGCAGAATTTATCACAGCTTGGCTTTTAGGTGGTCGCCGTAAAGGCAAGAGATTATCCCAAGAGGTACTTGAAATGAAAAAGATACTTGGAATCTTATACACCCACTAGTTTTCTAGTACTGGCAGAGAGTGCAGCTCTGCGACCCTCCTTGCCAGGTTTGTGCACTGCTGGATCAGCTGACTTTACACAAAAAGCCAGCGGGTACAGCTGCACCAGGCTGCTCCTTTGATGCATTTTGCTAATTGCAGTATGGTCCTTTTCATAGCATTTCCCTGACCTGGAGTCCCATGCTGCCCTGAGTCCCATTCCCGACCCCTTCCCTTTTTGGACCATCTTTGTTACACCCAGGATCTGTTATTAATGACCTCTGTGGGATGAATTTCTCTTTTTCGTGCTTAGTCACCGACATACATTTCCGGGAACGTGATGGTGCTGACATCACAGCTTTATATGACTGCCCGCGCACCCATCCTCAAACTGCAGAGTCCCAAAAATGGGAAGGTTATTTCTGCTGCACGCAGTGATGGGAAAGGCTACCATGTAGCTAAAGGTTTGGCAAGGGCACTGTCGGCACCACTTGCTTCTCTCTTGGATTCCAAAGATGCACATTTCTGTCCTGCGCAGAGGCAGCGTCTGCGAGAAAAGCCAGGATGATGCATAGATGGGAAAATCTGCAGTACAGGCAGGACTGTAGCAAGGAAAGACAATGCTTGTGATCATCCCTGTGGATCATAACCTTTGCCTGCTGAGGAAGATTCGTTCAGATGTGCCATCTAACATTTAACAGTGCTAATTTCATAATGAGTTACAGCCCTTTAACAGGTGCCATGGGAACAGGCAGTTCTGTTCCTGTCAACACCAGGACTCTCCTGTCTGCAGAGTGAGCTGCTACACGAAGCTAAACCAGCAAAAACTAGCACTGGAAAAGGCAGCAAGCAGACTTCTGAAGGTTTAACTCCATGAAAACCAGCTTGTAGTGGGACAAAAGCAAGGGTTAGCACTGAACAGGGTAGAGAGGAAGGAGCTGGAGCACCCCTTGAAGGAAGAGCTGCTCATTTTAGCAGTGCAAAACCGAACTTTAAAAAGCCTTGTCCTTGTCCTTGTAACTGCCAAGAAGTAACCTCCCTGTATCTGAACATTGGATGAAAAGCATCAAAAATCAGGAAGAGATCCAGCCTGTAATTACATGAGACTGTTTAAAATAGAGGTCACATTACATATATTAAGATGAAAACAAGAAAGGAGAAGTCTTACACAAAAATATATATTCTACCTTTCAGGAAAGGGAATGAAATCTTGAAATCAGAGAACCAAGTGTAACAAATGCTCTGGAAAGGAGATATGATCAAATAAAATGCTATTGGAAAAAACCAGAAAATTTACAAATGGAGTGGCAACAAGTTAACATACTGAGATGAAAAGAGGTGCAGTGAAAAGGACTGAAAGTTGCCCAAATTATTCCCATTGAAATCCAAAAAGCAGGCAAGAAAGGTAAATCAAGAGACAGGAGAAGAAACTGAGGAAATGAAACGCAAAGGAAAAAAAAAAAAGAGAGAAAGAAAAAAAATCCGAAACACAACAAAAAGAATAAGAATAAATGGGATGACATGAAGTGCAGGGAAATGGACCAAAGCTTGCCCAATTTATCCTCATTCAAGTTGCAAGATTTCATTCCCCTTCCTGAAAGGAATTGGAATATATATATAAATATATATATATGTGAAGTTATGCTTCTTTCAACCTTCTGACAGATGTTGCTGGAAAGCAAACTTTATTTTCAGCACCTGTCTAACCATCCAGGAATTATGCATTACTTGCATTGTATTTATATGTCACTGTAGTTTACTTTGAAAAGGTGTGTGTATATATAAGCATTATAACTTATTGAATGTTCTCATACCAATACCATCTTTCTTTTCAGTTTGCCTAAAGATACATATATACATGATCAAATGTACACATGTATCATTCATCAGTTCAGTGACAGGTTTGTTTCTGGAGGTTTCTGCTCCCAGCTTCTCATTCTTGCTGTTTGCTCTCCTTCCATTTTACCAACTCAACTTTCAGGGCTACTCTAATAAGAATTATTTTGGTTTTTTGAACCAGAACTATCACTCCTCCCCCTTGACAGGGCTTTGTTGTCAGAGTAGTACTAACTAGATCCACATCTCACCATATCCACATCAGAGAATTTATCTCTGAAGTGTTTATTCCCTACTGGGGACTGTGCCACCAGGTAACATCAGGCCCTTGAACTTTAAACTATCCCGTGATCTGTGTGACAAATACAACAACACAGAACTAGAATAATTAGTGAGGACACTAGAATTCACCCTTCTGCAAACCCGTAATGCCAGCCAGCCAAGCCCTCAAGAAGACAATTAATTCTCTGAAAATTTCCCTTGCAGCCACAAGTGCTGGAAAGGCTGCAAAAATACAAAAGAAACTTCAGCAGATTTTGGCTTGTATTATCCTCAGACATGGATTCTGTCTGCAAGAAGCCTTCCACGAGGAAGGGGGTGTTTGGTGCCACTCTCATCTGCAGGCATTAAGGAGTGATCAGCAAATAGAGAAGTGAGGTGGGACAGCTCCCAGGGTGCAGCAGCTGGAAGGCTCAAGGTAAGACCTCTGTAGTAGTTCATCTCTTTTTTATTAAGCATAGGGATTTGCCTGAACCATACTACTCTCTGTACAGATTTTTAAAGGCCTGTATTAGGGTATGAGGGTCAGCTCGAACCAAGTTAATATCAGAGCCCTGACACTGATGTGCAGTGAGCTGCAGCTACACCAGGCTGCAAAGCACAGTAACTCAAGCACATAATCCACTTATTGCTCTAGAGTTAAGTGTTTGGCCTCCTGAATGTTATGAATATATGTCAGCTCAAAACAAAAGACATGATTGTGCAGATCTCTTTTCTATTTGGCACTATTTCTGCAGCTCTAAAACAGCCATGGCTTCTCTCATGCATCCCCTGAGCTGCACAGTGCATTAAATAATGCCACAACAGCTCTTCCAAGGGTCTGATACTGCTACATGACCCTCCAGCATCCCCAGTTTGCTGGTTCTCAGCACATACACAAGCAGAAAAGTTCTCTTGTGACTACTGCCAAATTCAGGCATTGAACAGCAAGAAGGGGAAGCAACAGGCACAGGCTACTTCGGACAGGCAGGAAGCTGGAAGACAAAAACCTGGCAGGTCAGTCCATTCTTCATTTCTTGTTCTATCTCCTCACCATCACCCTCTGCCTTTCCAAAGAAAAATATGTCCCCTCCTCAGCACAGACACAGGCCAAGAGCCTCAGCTGCTGCTGCTCTCTGTGGGAAGTCACTTGCATTTAACAAATTACATTACAAGGCACTTGATTTTTTGTCTGTTTCACCCATATTTATGTTTCAGGATTTCTCTTGTCACATTGAGTTATGAGCCCTTGAAGTAGGATAAAAACTCCTTTTTCCTCCCTGAGAACTGTTCCTTTTGGATAGTAGTAACAACCCTCTTTAGCTGTTCCTGCACAGCTGAGATACACATATTTATCCTTTTCATCTTTTTTGGTAAGTCCTTCCAGCCTCTGATCATTTCATTAGTCTTGTGTGACCCTTGCTTTGTTTTTCCCATGTCTTAGACTCAGCTGCAAGACAGCTGATAAAATTGATAAATATTATGATGGTTAAATATGTTGCTACTCCCACTGATGCCTCCTACCCCTCCTTATCTGTTGGTGGGAGGGGAAGCTCAGAGGCCTTTTCTTCAGGCTACGAATTCATGTTGCAAGGCTGGCCTGATCAGCCTCTGGGCTGTGCTGCTGAGAGGAAGGAAAATGAGCTCCCTGTCTGGTGAAAAACACTCTCCATGACCCTGGCTCCACTGTCTGATTGAGATGGAAATATGGACATAAAGCACTTGCTCTGGCAGGCAGCTTCGTGGCAGAGGAGAAGAGTGACTTGGGGAAAATACTGTTGGGCTCAAAGTGTAACACACTGGGACCAAACTGTATTCACAGGGAAACTTCAGGTGTTCCTGACAGCTGCACTGGGGCTTGAGTCCTATTTTGGGTTGGGTTGGGTTTGTTTTGTTTTCCAAAGCTAGAGAAAAAAGGAAGAAAAAAGGAAATAAGGATCTAGGCTCTACACTCTAGTAGATAGGTAGGTACACAGATGAAAATTCAGGCAAGATCTGCCTTGGGTGACTATGAAGCACCAGACACAAGATGATATCACATAAGCTTCTGAAAGAGAGAATAAAGACCCTCACCAAATAATTATGCTTTGTTTTTGTTAAGCACGTTTTGAACTTCAGCAGCTAAATAACATACTGGCTCACAGCTGCTTTATTTAAAGTTTCATTGATCTTACTCTGTTGGGAGCATATAATGAATACCAGATCCCATATCCCTTATATTTTCTATGGAGACAGGCAGAAGGAAAACACTTAAACAAGGCAAGCTTTCTTTGAGAAGCTGGGGAGGGTGGGAATCCCCCTCAAGCAGTAATATTCCCCTGCTCCCTCACCAGACTAAAAAGGAGACACATGAAAGTTATAAATAACTTCTTTTCCTTGGTTATGGAACCCAGTAAAATAAGAAAGATGTTTTGGACTTTAAAAAGCAAAAAAATTGTACTTTGTGTTTTTGAAAATTTCAAAGGAAACTGCATCAATTGCCCAAAATCTCCCATGTTTGGAGAATTTATTAACTCAGTCATTAACCTGGGTGGCAAAGCATCCCCCGAGAGATCACATTTGGGTTGCAGTATCACCCCTGACACTGCTGGAGAGAGACTGGAAAGAGAATTTTCTCCTCCCCCATTTACATCCCTTCCTTACCCCCTTGACTTCAGGTTAGCAATAAGATGCTGCTGGTGGGTTTGTGTTCCTAGGGGAAGGGTCAAAATGCAACAGTGATGGGCATTCTCAGAAATGACAAAAAGGTCTAAAGTGAAGATGTCATCATACAAATGCAGAACAGAGGGAGAAGCAAAGAAAGAAAAACATGTAATCTCCCTGAATCTCTTGTAATTGTCCTTGCTAATTGCATGAGGAAACTATAAGGCATTAATCCTTGCTTCTTAACTCACTGGGACCAGGACCAGCCCGTTAACTGGTAAACCAACCAAAACAGCAACACACTTTGTTCCCTATTGCACTAATAAGTAAGAAAACCTTATTCCAGCCCTCAGAGGCACAGCACCACGTGCCCCTGCACCCAGACCCCTCTCACACTCCATTGCAGTTTTACCACCTGGTTCTGAAATTCCTAATTCAGCAAAGAAGAAAGGCAACCTCCCTGCACGACTGCCAGAGTCCCCACTGACCTTTCTTAGGCTGGGCCCTGACTGGTTTATCTCAAACCCTTTAGCAGGGCAGAGCAAGAAGAGACTGATGATGTAGCAGGTGCTACCTTGGCATTAGGCTCCACACAAGGACAATCAACAACTCTGAATTACCATTTCAGTCATTTCCTTTGAGCACAGCCTGGCTGGAATAAAGGGGCCACCCCTCAGTCACCACGTGCAGAACAAACAGGAGCTCTCAGCTAAAGCAGAGGTCTGGAAAAAGACATGGGGAAGGTGTCATTAAAAGCATTTGTTTCCCTGCCTGCAACACAACCTGACCTGGAGAAGGTTACTTCAGTTTTCTGTGCTTTGTTTTATCCTGTCCCCATCAACAAGAGCAGTGTGGGCCTTCCCCCCATGGAGATGCCACAAAGATAAAATTCCCAGTTATTTGTAAAACTGTTGAAAAAAAAGCACAAGGAGGCAATAAGCGAAATACTGAAGAGTTTCACTAATAAATCAACTATTTTAAAGCTTCCTGGAGAAAGCAATTATTTGGAGCCAGGTTACATTTATGAGGGGAGACACAGACTGTAGGATGGTAACAACTCTATCTTGCAGAGCTGAACCCAGGATTATAAACCTCCAGGAAACGACTGTTACAGGGCACATTTCTGCCATCCTGTGCAGGCAGCTCATGGAGATGGAGCAAAGCTGTTTGTGCAAGTTTGGAGTCCTGTCACCCACAGGAAGCCCTACACTGCCCTGCAGCACCCAAGGAGAAGAGCACCAAATGGGAAACCCAGCATAACTGCACCATGGGTAGCAACTTCCACTTCTGGCTCCCATCCAGGAGCTGGCTCCCTAGGAAAACTCTGCCACTCCCAAATCTGGCTCCTGATCTCAACATGAGGAGATTTTAAATGTGGGTTTAAAGATGAACATTATATACCTTCTAAGTATGGGTAACCTGTTAGCCCTTCTTAGTGGAGGATCTGCCTGATGGGCAGAGCCAGGGCAGAAGCAAATCCAGCAAAGCAGCCAGCAGCTCTGCCAGTCCAGCTGCCACTGAGCTGTCAGGAAGGTCATGCACTGCCACTGCCAGCTCTCCCACCTGTCCTCTCACCCCCACTGCCACTGAACCCCGTGAATAGGACAGGTCTGCCTGGTGCTCTCCGGTATCCAGAGGATGATCCAGCCCACAACAGCTCCCCCCTCCTTCCCTGAGAGCATCAGCTCTGTGCCCAGTGATGCTTGGCTGCCCAAGCTCTGGCTGCTGTGGTTTGACACGCAGGGAGAAGGGGCAGCATGTCTGTCCCATGAAGTGGGAACCCCAGCCTCACTGGGATACATCAGCCTGGAAGATAAATCTGGCAAGCCACACAGAGCTGCTAAACTCAGCGTGATCTCAAACACCAACCGCTAAAAGAGCTGCCAGATCAGAGAGACACGCCCAGAGCAGGAGCCAAGGGTGTTGGTGCCTTGAATACTGGAACTGGTTCGTGCCCTCTTGCCCCAAATTCTGTTTTTAACTCTTGGATGTGACATGAAAAGCCTGAGCGATGTCCCACAGATGCACCGCTGTGGCTCAGCATAGGCCACATGACAAGGAGCTGTCAAAGAACAATCACCTTATGCCAAGGTACCCTCAGGTTGCTGAGCTCTGGTGTGTCTCACAGAAGGTTAAGGTGAGGAATTTGCTGGCAAACAATGTCCTGCAAAAGGGAACAGAGAGAATTGGGAAGTCCATTGCATGTACTTTCCCATCCCTTGCCCTGCACCCCAGCTCGGTGCCAGGAGAGTGCACTCAGTTTTGCCAAGTACCAGCCGATGAGGAATGGGGCTGGCAGCGTGTCCTGGCCAGCCTCTGCTCTCTCTCCGGTGGCAGCGCCGTGAGGGGCTCTCTGCACGGCGCTGGCAGGCGAGGAGCGCTAACGCGTTGAGAAACACGGGGCTTGATGGCACGCAGCCTGCTGGCATTCTGCTTTCGAGGGGGAGTCCGCATTTCCACACCTTGCGAACGAGCCGGCGGCTGGGGGAGCTCTGAGCGCAGGGAGGGTCCGGCGGGGGCAGAGCTGGGCACAGAGCGGGGAGCGAGGCTCATGCTGCTGCCAGGGGGCACAGCACGGGGCTGCTCGGGGCTCTGCGCTCCCGGACATCCCGCCCGGCAGCCCAGCACCGCAGCGCGCCTGGCGAGGGCAGCAGCGCATCTCCCCTTCCTCAGCGAGCTCCTCAGGCTCTGTGGCGAGGCTGCTTCTCTGAAAGCAGAGATGCTCCTGTGTGCCCTGGCCTTTTTGCTCGGCTGCCAAAGGGCCAGCTGTCAAGGAAGATTGCCCAGACCACCCAGCTCAGGCTGCCCTCCCTCAGGCTTGTCTCCCACAGTCATTTCTCATTGCCAGTACAAACCAGAGGTGACAAATCATTTTCTATGTGTCAAGAAGGGCACATTCCTGGCTGCCAGAACTGCTGTGGCAGAACATCACCCAGTGAAAAACAATAATTAAAAACAGTTCCTGGAGGCCAATGACTCCCACGTGCCAACTGCCTGCTACAGGTAGGTATGCACTGACCAGGGAGCTGCACCGACCAGGGAGTTCCAGTTTCACAGCACTAAAATTACAGTAAGATCTGCTTGCTGTGTGGGAATAGTTTTTGGAAGAAATGGAAATAGGAGGAAGGTAGATGTCACCCCTTCCCTTCTCTTTAACCTGGCTGTTCCTTCCCAAAGAATAAAAGTCATGTCAATAATTACACAAAAATCTTAATATCTTTGAGGACTATTTTGAACAAGCTGGACAAAACATCTCCTCCCTCCTTCCCTTCATTATTACATTACTGATGGATTCTGTTACAAGAAAGGAACACTCATTAGTACACTTGCCTGAAAAGGCAGTTACCTTAGTTTTTGAAGCAAAACGAACATTACAAAAATAGTAATGGACTGTATATCACACTGAAAGAACAATAGGTGTCTGCTCCGCTGCAGTTTCTGCTTCTCCCACCCTCCCAATGCAGCACAGCTACAGAAGAGGGAAGAGCAGAGCCTGCCCCAGCCTCCCCTCTGCACTCACAGATGCACTAACCCACCTATCTGCAGATCTCTCTGTCTCCTATGCTATCCCTGCTACCCACTTGGGATTATCATTTCACCAGTGAAAGCTATCTCCCCTCTAAAAATAGCACTCTCTTCCTATACATACTGTTCTTATCCAGACTCAAAGAGTAATTAGCCATTTATTATACTTACCCTGTCTTCCTCCCTGAAATCCACTCATACCATACATCAATGATCTCTTTAAACCTTTCTCCCCTGCCCAGCCTGGCCTCATTCCTCAAGGAATTCTATGCAAGCACACAGAGGGCAGCCTTTGCTTCTGAACTTGAAACGCGATCCCTAGCTAAACCTTACCTAGATTTAGCTTCATCCTGGTTTTCTCAACTGCAACATATTCATTAATGATCTGCTAGATTTCCAGGCCACAAGGCCTAACCTTGTTTAAAAAAAACAAAACAAAAATCAAACAGAACCCCCCCTCCCCAAAAAAAAACCACAAGAAATTATACCTTCACTCAAAAGAATTTTTTTTTTAATTTAGAAATGCAGTTATATACATAGAACAATTAAATTAAACTTTGTACAAATATTAAAATACTATCTTCACACCCACCGCAATGTACAGGATACCAGAAAATACATATAAAATAAAGCAAAATAAAACCAATCGAGTGACATCCTGCACAGCATCAGTTATGGTTTTAAATCCCATATATATATGGAGTACCATTCTGCAAATAATTCCATAGTGGTGCAATTCAGATAAAAAGAGAACACATATAAGAAAGAAAAGATTAATGCAGAAAGGCAATCAAGCTCCCCTTGCACTTTAATCAGCAACTACCAGCAGTCTACCCACCACATCATAGGACTTCTGCTTTACAGACAACTTCACTTTGTTTTCTTTTGGAAGGAAGCAACTTTGAGAATCTGAGCTAAAACATTTTCCAGCACTACTTAGTTGCTTCTGTCTGTTCTCACTCAAGGACAGAAGCAAAAGCATAGCTTACAGAAAGCATATGCAGAGCATCAATACAGCATGTTCTGGTGGGTACACAGATCTGAACATCACCTGCAGAGGGCTGAGTTTGAAAGCAGTGCTGAACACACGGCCCTGAAGTGTGGGAAGTGGTGTGGTCTGTCCTGTGCTAGGACTGGAAAAAGGCTTACTTCTTGTATAAAAATACACCTTAAAATGAAGCCTGCTCTAGGAAACCTCTTTGCACTTTCAAAGCCTATAGTAGAGAAAAACTGCTCTCTAATGAAGTTCTGCAAGCAAAGGTTTTCACATAGAGCAAATTCAATCTGCTGTTCCCTGGTAAGGACTGAAGGGTGATGGGGTGAGGCAGGATGTGCAAAATGAATGGGATTTATTGCATTTATATACAAAAAAACCAAAGTGAAATTTATTTAAATAGTTATCTGGGTAGAGTAACAAGGCAGATTTTTCATTTAAACTGCTGTCAGAACAGTAAAACCACATTTTTTGCAAGTATGTTCTAAAAAGGTCAGCAAGGACAGCTCAGTATGTCCAACCATACGTTATTTTTTTTTAATACAGCAAGCCTGCTGGTGTATGCTAAATCATCTAACAAAGCACAAGCTTCCTTACAACCTAGTCATGATTGCATTAGCTTATTAGCCTGCAGTAAACCTGTTTTCAGCTCTTCCTTAGACAGCTCCTTGTGTTCCCTTTTCTGTGCTGCAAACGGCTTAACCATCCAAGACTATTTCCAATGGCTGAGCTTGCTCTCTGAGCCCCACTCCTCAGTATTGACTCAAGCTATCCACCTCTGGGAGCATCTTAGAATGTCTCTTCCCAAAGCATGTGGAACAGATCTCCTCCTAACACACCTGTGTTCTCCACACACTGAAAGGCCAAATTAAGATTCCACAAGCAGTAAACAATTCACCCCACTGGAGCAAACCCTAGGAGAAACCTCAGCAGAGATGTCCAAGGGTGAAAAGCACTCTGCTTGCTGAGTACACATTCTTCTACCCAGCAGCTTCCCTGGTGGTCAAGGCTAAAAATGCATTAAGCTCTTCTCCCTGCCAAACTCATGATGTTTTAACTCAGCAACAACTCCAGAGGCTCACAGGCTTCAGCACATCTCTCCTGACTTAATTTTTACGTCTTCTGCAGTTAATGATGGGGAGACACAAGCTATTTAAAACCAGAACACACAAACCCCTCTCCCACCAGTGCTGCTGACACCCTTCAAGGCTGCAGGAGACTCTGACACAGTCCAGGCTGGCTCATCATTTGAGGTGAGCTTCATGATGCAGACCCTGACAAGAGACTGGCCCACTTTCCCATGGGTCACTGCCAACTTCACTTACTGGTTCTCTCAGGCTGGTCCAGTTCCACAATGCTTGGGCTGTAAACACTGCAATAAGTTGCATATATTTTTTTAAAAACTATGGAACTAGAAAGGAACAAGAAAGTTTTTCTATTGCACATAATATCCTGAATTCTGAAATGCCCCTTTTCCCCCAGCTATCAGACTCCAAGAATAATGGAAAGCCTTAAAGTAAGTGCTATTTTTATTTTTTCAATATAATTAAATACTTTTAATGTTCTTGACTATCACATGATCCAGCACATATGACAGAACATGAAATGATTAAGTTGGGAGTATTAAATAAGACAAAATGCCTCCTTTGAAATTTTTTGCTGGACGCAGGTGGGGGAAGAAAATGTATGGAGACTGTGGCCCCATGAGGGGAAAAAAAAACATTTACTGTATTACATCTTGCAAGGCTGAGCCTCTGTGCTTCCCATCCACAACACTGAGATCCAGGCTGCATCTGCTTATAGCAAAATCCAGAGAGAACAAACTCAGCTCAGAGATGATGAACACTCCTGAGGCAGAGCTCACATCTGAGTGATCTTTAGGCTCCAGGCCTTGGTCCGTAAGTAAAGATAGGACTGTGCAAAGCAGGTTTTCCTATGTCTCTACCCAAAGACTTCTCAGTCACTCAGCCTCTGCAGAATTAAAACAAACACGAATGAATAATAATCATTTGATAACCAGTAAAGTGAGGCCTTGCTCTCCCTCCCCCTTGAAAAAGTTGTTAGACATCTTCTGGGTTCCTCCCCTGTTGTTTTACCTCATTTTATATGAAAATTAACTTCAAAGCTGAGGAAGTAGATGAGCAGTGTGATGCCTCCAAACTGTGTTCTATACTCTGGCTCACAAAGATCCTTGGGGCCTGTTCCCACAAGATTTGCTGCAGGGAATAGAGCTCTTCTGCAGAAGGATCTGGAGTCATCAAATGAGATTACCAGATAGCACAGAGACTGGCCTGGAAGCTGCTGGTTTACCCTCAACAATCCAACAGAAGCTGCCTGTTTATGTTTGATCATAATAGCTACACTTGCCTATTTCCCTCCTCCACCTCTGCATTTCCCCCACTTGTTAGTAAAGCCATTTCCAACAATTTTTACAGAATCCAACAACGTGAGGTTTAACAAGGCCAAGTGCCAGGTCCTGCACTTTGGCCACAACAACCCCCTGCAGTGCTACAGGCCAGGGAAAGTTGCTGGACAGCAGGCAAGCAGAAAAAGACCCAGGTTTACTGACTGATGGCACACTGAACATGGAGCCAGCAGTGTGCCCAGGTGGCCAAGAAGGCCAATGGCATCCTGGCCTGTGTGAGGAGCAGTGTGGCCAGCAGGAGCAGGGCAGTGATTGTCCCCCTGTCCTTGGCACTGGTGAGGCCCCACCTTGAGTGCTGTGTCCTGTTTTGAAACCCCCAATTTAAGAAGGACATTGAGCAAGGGTGGTGAAGGGTCTGGAACACAAATCCTATGAGGAGGCTGAGCGAGCTGGGATTGTTCAGCCAGGAAAAGAGGAGGTTCAGGGGAAACCTTATCACTCTCCACAACTCCCTGAAAGGAGGGTGTAGCCAAGTGGGGACTGGTCTCTTCTCCCAGGTAACCAGCAACACAGTCTTAAGCTGCAGCAGGGGAAGTTTACGCTGGACATTAGGAAGAAATGCTTCACATAAAGGGTGACTGGGCATTGGAATGGGCTGCCCAGGGAGGTGATGGAGTCACCATCCCTGGAGGTGGCAGTCAGTGCCATGGTCTAGTTGACAAGGTGGTGTTCATAGATCAGACTTGATGGTCTTAAAGGTCTTTATCAACTTAGTTAATTCTGTGTGATTCTGTGAAATTAAAGCACTCCCTTTTTGTAGAGCTTGCTTCCTTTTCTTCCCCACCCAAACTGAATTTTCTCTCCCAAGCTGGCAGTTGCTTGTTTTAGAGCAGCAGGGAAGAGGCCAGGCCACAGGGGATGTGTTTTCTGCTGGTGGTGCAGGTGCTCATCCAGAGCAAGGTCAGGCCTTGGGATCAGCTTCCAGCATCTCCCACCAACCCAACACCAGCACTGCCCCTTTCAGGAAGGCAACACATTCCCAACTTCTATACTCTGAATTGCTGAGGGTCAGTTTGAGCAGACAGGACCTTAAATGCATGAAAAGCAATTCCTGCTCTGACCTGGTTAGGCAGCAGGAAAGTCACACAGACTTTCCTCCACACTCCCTTATCACCACACTTCCCCAACCCCTCCAATAAACCAATGAAGGAGAATTTACTCAAGCTTAGACCATTTCTAACAGTCAAAAGCTAAATACAATTGTCCCCCATGCTTATTTTTTAAAATTCCAGTGGCAGATGTGTAAACAACATTTGTCCTCTACAGCGCCTGAGGCTGAGACACCACAGACCACTGTAAAATGACACAGGATTTTCACCATCCTAACTGAAGAAAAAATACCTAACCACCCAAATGGGATTTAACAAATTCTTGTGTTAAT
>NW_026612937.1:0-24999 GCF_029582105.1 Oenanthe melanoleuca | reverse complement strand
CTGTGCTGATACCAGTTTAATTAGGTTACTATTTGTACTAAGATAAGTCTGATTTGATATCTTATGCTATTGGTCCATGTAACATTTTTCAGGTATAACAAGAATTTATATTTGCTGTCAAGAAAGCGTGCATTTCAACAGTGTAATACAAAACTAGTATTACAAAAAGCATGAGCTGAACCTTTCTCTCACTGAAGTTTGTAGTGAAGGTTTCCCTGACTCAGGAGCTGGGATGAATACTTTGGTGGCTGCTTCCAGGTCTGATGCAATGGGGCCATTCTTACATCTCTGCGTGACATGGGGAGATAGATGTAAATAGGATGGTGTTTGCTTGGGATTTAATAACTTGTGTTTTGATGAGGAGCCTTTTTGTTAAGTTGGTTGGAAAGTCAATTAAGACGAAAAAAAAAAAACTATGCGTGTGTTGTAATTGACTTATTCCTAAATACTGTTTGTCTTTTCCCCTTTTATTGAGTGATAGCAAGTCACTTTTCTATCTTGCAGTTTTATGTATTTCATTGCTGACACTGTAGTCATCTCTAGCACTAACACTGCTCTAACAGAAACATATTAAAGTGTGGTGTTATCTCACTGTTTCTTGGTGTAATTCAAGGAGTATCACATACACTGACATTTGTATTGTGTTTAGTAACATTAGGAAGTAAATGTGTGTGTGTTGTGGGTTTTGTTCTTTTAAGCCATGCAATTCTACTGTAGCAACATTAGTGGTTTGTTAGTTGGTTTTAGTATCCAGAGATTGTGATGTGAAGTTGCTTAAAGAATTAAATTATGCAAACACTTAAATGATAAAAGCTGTACTTATACCTATGTCAGCAGTTATACAAGGCTCCCTTTGACTCCAACAATATAAGCTAAGTAGCTAGGAGTTTTTGAATTTTAGTGGTGCCCTATAGTTCATATAGAGGAAGGATACTGGCAGCAATGTTTTAACACAGATTATTTTATTAGTTCATCTTTTGCACAACATTGCAAAACACATTTTGCACAACAATGGCACCACGTTGTTACTTTTTAACTAGAGTGATGTCTTGGCTGTTTGCATACATTGAAAGCATGTTAAAAATACAGATAAGGAATTGTCATGGATGTGGTTTGTTGTACAAGGTTCTGGGCTGTTAGCTGGGAAAACAACAGAGTGGAATTCATGTGAAGCAACAAATGTGATGCAACACAGTACCTGAACATACATGTGCACATAAGACGTAAACCACACCAATATGTAGGATTTGTGTTTGATCTTGTTTAATGTACATTTCTCTATGGCTCATGTTTTATTCATTATTCTTAAGCCATTCCTGAGGTAACACCATTCTTGCTGTCAACTGCAGAAGATAGAGCTGCTAGGCTGCACTTGACCATCTTAATGAAATGTCAGCATAAAATATATGTTGTTTCTCTGTGAACTATTATAGAAGAAATAGCCACTGAAATGTTGGGTTGTTATTTGTGCCCCTACCCCCATTAAAACTGATTTTAACTGAGGGGCTGGGGTGTTGGGAAGGAGGCAGGAGGGAGGTTAGGTTACCTGGAGATGGTAGATACTTATTTCAGTCTGACTTCAGGTCTTGTGTGCTTTGCACACTCTGATTTCAAAGCAGATTGATTATTGTAAGGAGTTTGCTGGAATAAATGCATGCATAAATCATTCCAGGATAATAATATTTAACTTGTAATGTAGTCTTGACAGTTTATATATTTTTGTGATTTACATACTTTGTGTGCTTTCTAATTCTGGAAGGGTGTAAAGCTCAGTTTTTTGCTCTTCTGGCAAGATCTGAAAGCTCCACCTGGGATAGCATGCTATGATGGCATTTCCAGTAGAAATTTGGAAGCATACAGCTATAGATATATATCAGATAAAAGGAGGGCTGCTGTTTTTAACAGTGCTCTATATAGCATCAATTATGCATTTAGAGAAAATAATTTAAAAGACAGTAGAATACATCGTTATAGCACTTGACTGATTTGCATTTATGTGGAAATCTTAATTTTGTTTTCTTTAAATGTAGTTGAAAAGAAAGGATGACTTAACACGTCTCCTAGGTAGTTTAACTGTTGCATGGCAGATGTTGAGGTCATACTTCCATAGAGATTAGTAGGTGTGCACTGCTGTTTCTCTCCACATGAAAAGTGTATTTTGTGGGCTGGCTAATTCAGCCCTTAGGATCATGTAGTGTGTGGTTATGTTACCAATAATGATAGTACATTGGCTCAGGAAAGGCTTGAATGATGACACTGACTCAATTTACTCTAACTTCTGAATTCTGGCATTTCTCAAGTGAGGAATGATGACATAAGATTGTGGCTTGTTTTCTTAAATTTCCCTTAAAAAAGAAAATAATGATAACAAAAAGATGAACCAGCAAAATTTCAGTATTTTCCCATTGTAAAAAATAATCAGCTATCAAACTTGCAAAATGGGGCCTCATGAATTAGCAGCATGTGGCACTGTTTGTTAATAAAGCTTGTGAAGCTTCAACCCAAGCAAAAGTGAGGGGAAGCTGAGCAGAACATTATAAAGTGAGGATTTCAAAAATAACTTGTTCTACCACCCTTTGAGGCTAGATAACATGCTTATAAAATGGAGAGCTACCAATTTTACTGTAATTCCTGTGGAACTGCTATTCCAGTTCCACAGAAATAAGTCTCAGTTTCTCTTGAGACTAGCCATACCTTGGGAACATATTTAATGCAGGTAGAACATGAAAGTTCTGAACAAGTGTTCTGAGCATACTCAATTAAGAATGTCCATTGGTTACTGTTTAACCATGTTTGGTGAAGTCTTCTTGCAAAGCTTGTATCACTCTCATTTAAGTTGTGATCCTTGTTCCTGTTTTTAACTCCACGAGACAGTGGAACTAATTAGATAAATGTGCAAATGAGTAGAATTTACTGAATGTGGGTAAATCTGTATGATTTTTGCTATTGTTTCCTGAAAAAAAAAAATCAAACAAAATATCAAAAAGAAATGAAAAAAAGCTAGGCATCAACTGGACCACTGAGACCTTGTACTTTGATGTTTTAAGGCAGTTTGAGAAGTACTTCAAGGTAGTGTGTGCCAGCATGGCTGCTGAAAGACTTGGTACTGGTGTTTGAGATCTTCTGCTTGCTAGCTCAAGGGAGAGCAAGGGAAAACATTTCCCCAAGGAGGGCATGCATTGACGTGCCTTGGAACTATAGGGAAGACTTTGTGGGGAAAGAAGTGAATAGTAGGGAGAAGAGGAAGGGGTGCTGATTTATGTCAGATCGCAAAATCTGTTGCACTGGCCTTGGGCTGGGCAAAGTTAGGGTTGGTTGGATCCTGAATAAGACAATTAGTGATTAATTAGCCCCATGAGAATGAGCGGTGGGACTGATAAAGCTTTTTTCCATTCTGGTTTTGTCTGGTGAATGGTCCCCTTCTATAGATGCCTTAATATGTTTTAAGGATTTAGCCAATTTTGCAGCCATTTTCTCAGTGGAGGCACAGATATATCCTCTTTTTTACCAAGCTGTTCCGGAGTGATCTCAGATGTGTTAACCCCCTGAAAGAGATTAATATTTTTGTTGCAAATGGACAGAACTATAAATATTTTTCACATTTGTGTGCACATTTCCATCTATATTTTCATTATCAAATTTGCTCATTTGTTTTGGAAATCATACAAAACTAGTGCTGTTTCACGTGGATTACTTGTTCTGAACTTAGGATCTCTGGAGGTACCTCTTCCCCACTGTAATGCTTTTGGCCTGTGTCCCCAAATACATTTTCTCCCATGGGTCTCAGCAGCCACGTGGAGAAGATGTGGTGTGACTGATGGTGTGGGTTGACTGACTTCCAGTGTGCTGATTGATTAAATCCTGGGCATGCAAGAGAAAATCTGAAGCTCTTTTAACCATTGGCATGCCAGTTTACCCAGTTGCCAGTGATCATAAAACTTTCAGAAATGTAGTTATTTTTGGATAATTCTTGTCCTGTGCTGGTTTCAGCTGAAATTGGCTCATAAATCCAGAAGCTGTTATGGGAAAAAAGGCAGAGAGGTGGTTGATCTGGCCAGTCAGGACTGAAGGTGTGAACACTGTGGAGCCTAGATGTTTTCTGCTCTAGGCTCCTGACTGCACTGACTCTGACTTGCACAGGATGTTTCCAGACTGGCAGAAGTCTACTGGGGTGAAGTCAAATTTCATTCTTCTTGTCTCTCTGCTTTACACTCCTATGTTTTGGCATTCAAATCCCTGATCTCAAGTTGCAGGCACAATATAGACACTGCTTTCCTGCCTGGGAAGGTACTGTGGCAAACTGCAGGTCAGCAGCCTGGCTGACTTCCTGTGGTGCTGTCTGGGTGTGAGTTTGATGCAGCATAACTGGTCAAAAATGCACTTAACCTTCGTGGTGTGCAACCCAGTGTATTGAGAGGGGTGCCAGCATGTGACTGAGGGCTTGTATTGCATGTGAGCAAATGAACTGGATTTCTGTGAGCTTGAGAGGTGAGTCTGTTTGCAGTCCAGTTTTCATTCACCATTCACACTGTTGTTTCAGGACATTCTGTGTTAGTGAAGAAGTGCTCTTTCAGGCAAAAGCTGTTGGTGAGGTGTTAAGTTTGCTGATATATTGATGATGAAGGAGAGCCACAGTGCACACAGCTAATGGAATGAGGTGCCTGGGAGTCTAGCCCTTTCCAGGATGCTGTGCAGTGATAACCACAGAAATGGGGCAGTGGAAGGGGAATGTGTTGCAGGGAAGGAGATGTGCAAAGTGGATTTGTAGGGGAAAAGAGTTTTGTGCTAAGGGTTCAACATTGACCCTATGCATTTTAGTGAGGTTTATTTCAGTGTGGATCTGTGTCAGTTCTGTGAATTGTAATACTCTTGGACTTCCTGGAGTGCATCTTCTGATGTAGCTCAGCCTACAGGGATGCCTCCATGCATGTGCTTTGAGTCTGTTCAGCCGTGGGGACCAGGGTGCCATGAGTGGGGTACATGGGGAGTCACTTTGGAAGCAAAGTTCCAGTTAATGACCTGCTAGCGTGATGTTAACATGGGTAGGTCCCCCATAGGGTGCCTCTGGCAGTGCTGCTAACATGCTTAAAGAGCACTTTGAAACCTTTCTTAAAAAAGGAGTATAATTCTTTTAAAAAGTTCTAAATTTTGGTAGTTGTAAGGAAGCCAAAGATGAGTGTTAGTGATGGGTAGGCCTCAGCAGCAAAGATGGTCCCAAACTATAAGCATGGCAACCAAATGACAAGTTTTGGCAGATATTTACAACTGGAAGAAGACACTAAAAAAAAAAAAAATCAATTCATCCTTTCATAGCTGTGATCTCTCCTAGAGAGAGGGGACCTAGCTCTGTGTAAAGAGCAAGGTGTTAGCTCCTGTTGAGAGGAGAAGGGTAGAGCTGGTCAGTTGAACAGGATGAATTATCCACTTTTCTAGGATTAAAAATTTTGGCATTGCTTGTAGTGACTGTGGGATTTAAAGTGAGAAACCTTTCTTAATAAGAATGCTTTATGGATTCGTTTGTGACTGACTGGTTTTGTTTGTTTGTTTTTTCCCCCTGAAGAGTTCTTGCTATTTGCAGGAGAAATTCAATGGCTTTGGAATTTATAAATTTTTCTCTTTCAATTTCTACAAGGTCAGTGAAAGGTGTATTTCAGAATTTGCTGTTCAAGGTTTGCTTCTTCATGTTTTTCCACTTAAAAAAAAAAAAAAAGGGAGATAAAGTTAGCAGATGGCCTTGAAACTTTCACTCCAAAAGAGGTTTCTATCCTTGCACACTTTTCTTCCTGCTGCCTGTAGACAAGAGGGAACTCTGCCTACTCACTGACCGACCTGTCATTTCCATCACTGACAGTTCTCTACTTTTATGTGGAGATTAATGAATAATTTGTTATTTCTTCTGTCAAACTTGAAAGCCTTGGAGGTGCAAAGGACACTCCAAGCTTGTAGTCATGCAGCTTTTGTACATGGAAACCCTTGTAATGCTGATGAGATGATCTGCCACTGAAGTTGTGGGATCTGGTTTGGCCATTGCATGGCTTGCTTTCTCTTGTGCCTCTAAGGCAGCATCATAGCCTAGCATAATATTAGAGGAAAGTGTGCTGTTGGATATGGAAGTGGCTAGGATGAAAAGTGAGGGCTCAGTCCATCAGTGTGACTTTTCTTGTACTCTTGTAACCTGTACTCCGTATCCTTCATCTGTGGGAGCTGTTCCTCACTCCTCTGCAGGAAGTTGGCTCCAATTTTGGGTGCTCTGTAGCCTGTACTATGTGCAATTCATGTATGTGTGCCTTGAGAGCTGTTTGTCCTGTCTCTGGTTAAAACAATTCTGTGTTCAGTGACAGTGAAAAAGCTGCATCAGCTTCTCCAGTTGCTCATGAGCAAGTGCTTCTGCTTTGGCTGTACAATGCAGAAATGGTACAAAAGTGCAAGGAGAGGGAGTGGTACTCTGGGAAGCCAGAATGACAGGAAAGAAATTCTGGAGGAGCAGTAGAAGGCTCAGAGCTCAGAGTGCAGGACAGCTTGATTGTGTTTTTGGAGAGAGACTTGCTGAAAGGAGAGGAAGAAATCAGGATGTGTGATGTTGGCAATGCAAAACAGAAGGAGTTAAAAGTTGTAGAAATGGACAATTAGTGTTTTTTTTGGCAAAGATTCCCATTGGAAACTGATATATGGGAGTAAAACCAACAATAAATATCAGTGAAATGTTAAACATTAAATAGTCATTTCCCATATGTCCTGGGGCTCTGTTGAAGGTACTTCATGTGACAATGTTTGCTAAACAAAAATTATTCCAGTTTGGGATGTTTTAATCAGGCAGCACTTCAGCTGTTTGCACATCAAAATGCAGTATTTTCTAATGTTTATGGTTACACCTGTTATATGCAGCAGCTGGCAGATGAATCGTGTAGAAACTGTTTCTCAATTGTTTAAAGTAAAAATATTTGAAATAAATAATACTTTCTTGATTCTGATTTTTTTTTTTTTTTTTTTTTTTTTTTTTTTTTTTTTTTTTTTTTGACAGAGGGTGATAGATGGGAACAGTAATTTAGTGAATGTCTTAAGTTATATACAATTCATAGTCTTTATTTCAAAGGCTAATTACTAGAGTGTCCAGAAAAAGTAGGCTTTGCTATGTTGGATCCACGTTTGGTGAGAATCATGGATACATTTTAAAAAATTGAATGAGAAATATCATTTTTCTGAAGATTGGGGGGGGGGAAAAAAAAAGCCTTAAATTCGTATGTCTCAAATCTCAGGCAAGCCTGACCCTGCCTTTTGGCCCAAGAAGTCTGATCAGGGCAGGACCAGATGAGTAATGTTTGTGGTGGTGCAAATCCCTGGTGACCCATTCTGAGCAGCTGCAGTTCCTAGTAATTGGAAAACTCAGGTCTTGACTAAGACAACAGCTGGGGTTTGGCAGGTTAGTAATAATACAACAAATTAGCATCATCAGTTTGACAATGGCAACAGCTTTAAATGTTGACTAAGAAATTGTAAATTCCTTATTCCAGTTTTGTTTGTTGGCTAAAGGCAGAAAAAATTGGCAGTAAAGTAAGTCCTGTGAATGCAATTCACTGTTCAGTGCGTGTTGCACAGGAGTAGCACAGTAGAATTAATTGGTACTATTTGTATTAGAGTGATGAAGCAACTCGGGTTTTTTTGGGTGTTTTTTTTTTTTTTTTTTTTTTTGTTTGGGTTTTTGTTTTTTTTTTTTCCCCTCCCTGTGTTTGTCCAGTCTAGGAACTTTTGTTCCTTTTGTAAGTTTTGCTCCCAGAGTTAATGTTATATGCTTTATATAGATGCCTCAGGAGGGATTTTACTGCATTCTCTAGATAGATGATAAAATACAAGGCAAATCCAGCTGTGAAAACAAGACCCCTAGCCTATTACTTTAAAACTGATCTAATCTAAAATTTTTAATAATTGAGGGGATTGTGAAACATTCTTTTTTACCAGCTTATTGATTTCAGATACTGTTCTGGTCAAATGTGAATGCTGCAGGTGTTTCAGTTTATAATACTTTCTTTCATAAGCTTACAGCAACAGTATCAAATATACGAGAAAAATAAAGGTGGATATGAGAAAGTATGTAGACAAGATGGTATTTTGCAGGCCAGATGAAAAAAAAATTTCCATACTTTGAATATTATGCCTGAGGTTTCATAATATTTTTATTTGGTCACCTTCTGCATGTACAGATAGAAAAGCAGGATAGAAATTTTATTTTAAAAAGAAGTTTGGGGTTTTTTTAAGGTCATGGGGTTTTTTGATTTTTTTTTTTTTTTTTTCTGCTATGGTAAAATTTTATTTTTTGTTGAGCTATTAGAAGTGATTTGAGTGCTATGAGCAGTGTAATGACTCCATTACTACAGTCACAGTTACTCTAATGTTCCTGAAAGGATAGTGGGCGTCACAGAGCTGGGAGAGGAAAAGATAAGCTATTGTGCATTGACAAACAGAACCAAGAAGAGTGTAGCCTGCACTACTTGAAAATAAGAGGTAGAGGATAGATGGGGATGTAGAAAATAGATGCCTTTCATATACGTTTTTGATTTTTCTGGTTTTTCTGTGATGACTGAATAAATGCTTCTAGACGTTGCCACTAAGATTACACATCAAATTACATGCTCAGTGGCAGTTTGCCGCTACCAGGGGCACTACTGCATATCTAATCTGATGCAGGGCTAGAGGCAGTGTTTTCTTTACTAACAGATGTATCTATAGAAGTTCTTTGAGTTCTAGTATTATACATTTTGCAGTTTATAACAAACAAATACTACTGCTCCTAGGTAGAAACAGTGTTGAACAATGTTTTGCTCAGCCTTACTAACAAGAGTATTAATGCATGGTTTTTGTAAGCTTATGTTTTATTTGGACTGGATCTTGTGCTGTTGAATCTACAACTGGAGCAGAGGAACTATAAATATTTGTAATTGGTCTCCTTTGGTTATCCAGAGTTACTGTACGAGATGTACATATGAAATTACTCCTTGTTTTCTTTTCCTTGTGTTCTATGCTAATCCATCCTTTTGTGATATTTTTGGAGAGAATTTTAACCACTTTTCACAGATAACTACTTTAAAGCTTAAATGATATGTACATTTGTGCAAACTAAATCAGCATTCTTTATTCAGAGCTAGTTCAGGAGGAGACAAATCTACTAGTGAGAGCCTCAGCTTCTTCTCTGTTGCTAGAACTTGTGTACCATTTCTCAGGATTCCCAACCTGGTTTGTCAGTGTGCTGCAGAATTTTCTTGAAACAGGCTTCAGAGATCCCATGATGCTTTATGTGGGATATACTTATGCTGGTAATTGCACAGTAACACCTGTGTGAATGTGTATTAATTTTTTTTCCCCTTCTTGTTTTCAGTCTGTCTTCAGTAATACTTCTGTGAAAACAGTTCAGTGAGAGTCTGATGGCACAATTCACTCCCACAGCGTTGTATCCTTAAATTAATTACAGATGACCACAGACTAAATAATATTCAGAATTGAACAGCCCTGCATAGGCAGGTCTTGACATTCCAGAGCCAAAATTAACTCTGAATCTATACTTGGATCATTCATAGGCAGCTTGTTGCAAGATCAGTCATAAATTGTGCCTGAGTGACAATTTTAATACTAACAACAACTTTTGAACAAAAGGTAGGGAAAGAGCAGGGAATGTTGTTTACATACTGAAACTGAGATAGGTATTGCTGCTTTCATACAAACCTGCTGAATATGTTGGTATTTTATGGGTTGTGTACTGCTAAGGTTAATAGTAAAGAAAATAGAAATCCTGGAATAGAATAGTTTCTGTTGTTGGAGTATTGGTTAGGCCAAAGAAATATAAGTAAAATATAAAACGTGTTGGTTGCTGTTCCCAGTTAAACATTGATCTCAAGTGCTTATAACAGATGCATCATATTTGAAAAATATTGCTTCTTTACAGTCACCAAGTGTACAGACTAGCAGATTAGTGATGGGCTTTGGTATTCATGTGCTGAAAAAGGAAAAAAACAAAGGCAAAGCTTATAGCCAGACAATTACAGCTTAACCAGCTGCTTAAAACTTATACCAATTTATGCATTCTGTAAACCATAGAAGTACTGAAGAGGGAAAACACTTTCCATGTTTTTAATGGCATTTTTGTTAGGTGTTTTTAGATAACATTTGTGGAATTTGAGTACTTCTGATTCCTTGTATTTTATTATTGCTAACTATATTTATTAAATGTTTGAGTCTGGTTAGCTTTTAATAACTATATGAGGAGATAACCTTGAATAAGATAATATCTATTTGAAAAGTTTTTATTTAGTGTCCTAGAGGAGTCTGAATAAAGCATGCAGCTTTTTTGACAGAAATAATCTGTGCTGTAAGACAGTAGCAATTGGTCATTGTCTACTTATAAAAATATCCTCAGTTTGAAAGGCTAATTATTAAAAAAAAAGGAGCAAATTGCTAGCAATAAAATAATTCAACTGACTTTATCCTATGTATGATAGTGATTATTTGCAATCTGGCACAGTAATGACTTATTTGATCAATCTGATTGAAATAACTGAGATTGTCTGCTTTGCTTTTATGTCTTCCTTGCTTGTTTGAATTGTGGAATTTTCACCATAGATTTATCACAATATTCAACAGTCACTCCTTCATGTGAAAGACTTCCAAGAAAAAGAAAAACAACAGAAAAAGTAAAAATAAATGACTAGCATTAAAGATCATAACTCTTCATTTGTTACACACAATTTTCTGGTTTACTACTAAGGCCATTTTAAAGGTGGAAAACTGGAGGCATTTAAATCCATGTGGTGAAATGTAGCCACAAATGTAACATTTCTCTGTGCTAGGATATCTCTCCTCAGAATTCAGTTTTAATTTTTTTTTTAAAAAAATCACTTTCATAGTACAGAATTAACCTAAGTGGAAAACAAACTGTCCCTCCTGACTGTGGGTCTGAAGAAGTCTCTGATGGGTACCAGAAAGGGACATGTGGAATTGCTGGTTCCTACTGAGTGGTTTGGCCTTTAGAACTTCCTCAAGATCTCATGGGAAAACAATGTCAGAAGGGGAAATGGAATTTTTTCTTTAGAACAAATCTATTTTTATTAACAAAAATATAATTGAGGCTTCATCATGATTTCCACTCAGAGTTTCTGGTTTAAATGGTCATTGCCCTGTAAAGCTTAGTGTTCTTTAGGTAAGCAATTCCCAGGCTTTTCTAGTGTCTGAGAATGGCTATTTTGGGACTTTGCATTAATACAGTTTGCTGAGGGAGAGTTAAAACAGGGAAGGATGACAGTGACCTTTGAATTTTATTCTTTTTTTTTTTTTTTTTAAGCAAAACATTGGCGGATGTTGAAGCTTAAACTTACTAAGGATATGCTGCTGAAGTGTTTCAGGTCTGGCCACTACACTAACTTTGAAAACTACTTTATGTGCAGGATTCCCTTTGAAGAATTATTAGGTGTGTGAAGTGAGTAGCTAGAGAGGATCAGCTGCTTGCATGTTTCAATAACCTTGTGTTTTCCTATATCACATCTCATGATCAGGCATTAAAAAAGGATAACATCATGCTAGCATGGTCAAAAATTATATTACCTTTTTAATTAGTTGAGGTCTTACAGAAAAAAAATTGTGTATGTGTAAATATTCTGTTGTTTTTTTTTTGTTTTTTTTAAACCAACTTGACTAAATGCAGATAAGATTCTTACCAGTGCAGCTCTCTCTAGAAACTAAAACTTGTTTTGATAATAATTTGTTTGAATACTTGAGGTACCATTAATTTTGACAGTATTGGTGGTAGTTGTGATGGTTTGGTTTTTTGGGTGTCTGCTCCCTTCTCCCCTTTTTCCAAAGGCAGAGTGTATTTTATTTTATGGTTTCTGAAGCAAATTGAGCTATTTATCTATAAGTCGGGTCTTTGGAGGTTGCAAAGGTTTTGATAAACTTGTCTTGAACAGTGGAAATTGCAATAAACAGAAAAAGGCTTTTTCTGACACAAGTAATCTTCCAAATTGTCAGTCAGGGATCTAATTTCAAGTTAATGAGTTGAAAATAATTTCATCTCTCCCAAAAGACTTGAAGATACTGGATCCTCCTGCCGACTGTAGGGTTTGTTTCTCACTCACTGTGTTTTAAGTGCTTCTGCCCTCTCCTTCTGCAAGGCCTCTGACTACTTCAAGGAGAGGATTTTCTACAAACTATAGCGGGAGTGGAGCCAAATAGCCGCATTATTTTAATTAAATAATGTTGCAGCTTTTAATTTTAAAATGCTAATTGAAAGGCTTTTTCCTTACGTGAGCAAAGCCTGAAGGGTTACTGCTTTCCTCTAACAGCTGCTCACATCCCTCCTACCTAGAGGATGGAGATTTGCATTCCTTTTGCTGATTTAAGTTCTCCCAATGCTGCCAGTTGCAGCAGAGAGACCCAACTGTGAATATTGACAGCAATTGATGTCAGAAGTTACTATGTTTGTTTTAATTAATTTCTTTGTAATATAGTTTTTCTTTTTCCTTTAATGTGGAGACTTCACTTGAGGTCTTGTTTTACGTTTTGAATAATTATTTAAAGAGCATTCTTTTTCAATTTTTTGTGATCTGTTGGCAGTTTTTTCCAAGAATTATGGGCCAATTGTGTTTCTGTATGGGATTGTGGATTAAAACATCATGATTTAAATCTGCAGATCAGAGAAGAAAGTTTATTTGGGATTTAAAATGTATGATTTTGGGATTTGGGGACTGAACGTTGGGGTAAAGTTAAAAATATGGTATGATTAAGTGGAGAGTACGTGAGTTTGAGGCTGTAATTATTTATTCTGTAAAAATATGAGCAAAAGAAATTGTGGCCTCAAGAATGTGGCTTTTGTGATTACATTGCCACACTGTGATTTATTTCAGACACTGGAACAGCACTGCTGTTAAGGTGGACTCTGTGTTTATCAAAGCTAAATTTGTTTAGTTATCATATTACTGACAAAACATCCACAAAATAGTAATACATAGAAATTATTTTTTATTATGCTAATGGTGTTTTTAATTTCTATATGTTATTCTTACTCTTTTTTTGCAAGCAGTATCAGTAATGTGTCATAGGACTGATTAACAGAAGACCTTAAGAATGCGAACTGAAGCGTAATTGGTGTCAAATACAGACTAGGTAACAGTGTAACTTTATGAACATTTCCTCTTAATTATTAAAATACATAAAACAACAGTTTTATTTAAGCATACGCTTTGTCTCTTAACGTACTCTGCTGGTGATAATTTTTTGTATGCAAGTGGGAACATTTATGTAGGAGAAGGCTGATTAACAGGAATCTAAAGATCTCTAAGTGTAGCTAAGCATTTATGCTTAGTACTTAGTAAACTTAGATATGTGTGACAAGCAGCTTTCCATTCCTTCCTGGAGCCTGGAGTCAGCTTTGACTTGGAATTGAAAGTTATGACTGATACTATATAAGCTCAAACTGAGCTATTTTGGATAAAGCACAGAATTTGCAGTACGTGTGTTGCATTAATGTTTTGGGCCTGGGAAGCACAGAGTATACAGCTTGGTTGAAAGTAAAAGCTGTTTGTGTCTTCTAAGGATCTTACCTTTGCTCATACTATATCAGTTAAATCTATTTGCCTCTTAAAATTCTTCTTTTTGCTGTATTCTCTGTATTAATAGCACTGTGAAGGCAAGATTCAGAGATGGTTTTCATGTGGCCCCTTAAACCGTTTCATAATGAGGATGATGAGTCAAATCTCAAACGGGTGAGTTTTTAGAATTAGGCAGAAAATATGCTGTATAATATTTGAGCTGTATTTACAAACAGTTCTCTTCGGTGTGTTTCATTTGATTCACCATTATATGTGTAATAATGCCTGCACACAGTAGAAATACAGCTCTCTTAGTTCCTCATTGAAGTCCCTGCCAACCTATGGCTACACTCACATGCAACTATGTTGTATGTTTGCTTTGCCCCCTTTTACCAGGATTTTTTGTTGTCAGTTTTTCCATGTTTGCCAAACATTCAAGCTCTGTTTGCCACTTATAATAGGCAGAAATAGAGATGGATCTATCTATACCGGACTGTTTCTCAATGGATGAACGAGTTGGTATGTGGAGTCAAGACTGACCAGCTTGAAGCATCCATTAAAAATTTACATGAACTTCTGGGAGCTCCTTGGGTCATGCCACTTGCATGACTGTGGTCCCTTAGAGAGGGAGGCCAGAGGAGTTACTGGTGTCTCTCTCCTGTAACAACTCCGTGCACATTTGTCCTCACCAGACCTGCAATCTGAGTTACATGCTGCTTTCTCAAGGCTGTCAACACATTTGAAAGGATCATCTAGACACTCTTCAAATGTTCCCAGCTATAGGCACTTGTGGCTTGCCTTGAAATCCTTTTGGATAAACCACAGACACATGAGCCTGGGGTTACTGCTTGAAACATGCATGACAAATCTGTTGGTTGCTTCTACCTAGTTGTCATTCAGCTGAAGAAACAACCCACAAACCAAAGGCAAACCACCAGAACTTTCATGTCTGAAAGGCTAAGGGTTATTTGGTTTTTTTAGTGGCTGGAAGGTTGACACTTTTCAAAGCCTCATGGAGGCAAGGCCCTACTTACTGTCTGTTTGGAGAAGCACAGGGCAGTGCTGCAGTGCGAGGGGAGCCAGACCTTTCACAGAAAAATCCTTGCAGTCATCCTTTTGGATTATCTGCCCCTGCCTGATTCATGAGGAAGGGACTGAATATGAAACAAAGCAAGGGAAATCCCAAGTGTTTCCTCTAAGAGTGAGGCTGCTTTTAAAACCAAAAAAACTCTGGTATTACTACAGAACTACAATGTTAAACTTTCAGGGCTTGTTTCACTACATGAAATTCTTAAATTTCCCATTTAAAAATATTTTAAAGAGCTTTCAAGGTTGCTTATTTTAGAACTTGTAGATGAAGAGTTATCTTTGTACAACAACTTTGATCCCTTTTACTATTTTAGTGCTGCTGTAGACATGTGTGTGTGGGAGTAACTTAAACTTCCTTAGGTATGTGAATATACCTACTGAAGTCAGTAGTACTTAAAACTGGACATGTTTGCATTTTTTGACTTCTAGGCTTCAGCAGAGAAAACATTTTCTGAGCAAAAATTTTATTCCATAAGCATAATCTCATGTGTTTCTCCACTCAAAAATTGGAGTCTACTGGAAAATCTGCCGACAGGTTTCTGAACAAACCAAAGTCTTTTCTGGTGTATCAGGTCTGGGAATGTTTATGTACCGGTGTCAGTGAGACCCTTTCTCCAGTGATGAGCAGGCAACAAGGCTCCTTGCAGAGATGAGTGTTCTAGTATTCTGGATAAATCTTAAAACTCTCAGTCCAGAGAGCACTATGAACAGTATAATCCCTGTGTGTTTTCCAAAAAAAGTAAAATGAGTGCATTGTAGCATTGCACTTTGCCTCTGAAGTGAGCAGCCCAGTCAGTTTAATTATGATGGTATTATCACCTGTGTACATCCAGTAAGGTACTGAGTAATATGTTATGGTGGTACTGGAGCTTCAGGATAAAAGCTTATAAATAAAATTGGCCAAAAAAAAAATCATGGAGAATTCGAAGGAATCGGGTAGAACACTTGTTCCTGCATAATTAAAGTAATTGATAAAATTAATGAGAGGACCATTAATGGAGTTGCTGTACTAATGCTAAACAGTTTATTATTCTCCCTCTGCATGGGGAATGTTTATCTAGATACTTTTCCTTGAGTGTTTGTTTTCTGTCATGGTGTTTTATATATCTAGGAAAGAAATGAGATTAAACAGTAACAAGTTGAAATAGAACTGTGTGGCATTTGGCTGCAAATGGTTACAGTTCTCTGGGAGGGTATAAGCATCTTTTTCAGTGTGCTGCATCAGCTTTGGTTGTCCTGGCAGTTTTCCCTGAAGGGAAATGTTGGCTGGGATCTTGTAGGATTGAAGAAGTACCCACAAACAAGGCCAGATCTCATCAGCTGTGCTGAGCTGGGATTGTGAAAACTGCCCAGGCAAAGGAAGCAGGCTTGGAATGCTCTGATCAAGCACTGGTTGCTAGCAAAAGTCTACTCAATTCTCCACCATGTGCCCTCTCCCCAACATTTTAGGGTGCACAAGGTCTAAATTTCAAGAAAAATTTCATTTTGACATTCATTATAAAGCCAGATAATATAGTGTGTAGGTCTGGAACTGCTTCTGTTACTTGGCGGTGGTGGAGTAACGGCAGCATTGCTTGTTTTAAAGAGGTTTTGTTAAGGTGAAACACAAGTTGCCAAAAGGCTGGACAGCTAATAATTTTGGTATGAGTGCTCTTGGAGTAATTTGTCTTGAAGCAAGATGTTTAGTTTGGACTTTTAACTTTATAAACTGTATTTCTCTTGAGAAAATAGGAATGGATGCTAAAATAATCTGTAATTTCATTTCAGTTAAAACTCAAAATAATAGTTAAAATTATGAAAGTCTGTGACGTTTTCTTAAAAGTAACCTGTCCCAGGTAGTTTTACTGAATTCAGTGGAGAAATTAACATTTTGTCTTAACAAATGAACAGATGATTGCATAATCCAGGTGTACCTTATAACATGCTGAATTTCCAATACTGATTTCCTGTGGGACAGTCTTACTAGTTTGATGAAGATCAAAATATATAATTATATAGACACTACTGAGCCTATATAAATGACTTCTTTTTGTTTAAAGATTTGAAGTTTGGTTGTGTTGGCTTTTTTCTTCCTCATGGACCTTCATGTTGTCAGAGTTAACATGCTAGCACAGTAGACTCTCTTCTGCTGCTTCTTTAGTACTGCCCACAATGGAATGAAAGAAGAGTAAAACATTCAATAATTCTGTATCTTAGATGCTTTTACATCATTGATGTTTAAAATCAATGTAAACCTTTAAAAAGTACACTTGGTCATAAGAGACTTGAATGTCCTTCTACACACAAATAATTTTGTCATTTTTTATTCACTCCTAAAGCTGTTTGAAAGCTAACCAAAATCTCTCCAGGTAAAAATGAAGACCCCAAATCTACATCAGTTTTAAAGAGAACATGTAGTTATATTTCATTATCTTTATAAATTTTAAACATATTCTATGGATTTTTGAGGTTGTGTTTGCCCAAGCACATACCTTTTGTGCTATGATCTTTTGAGGGAGCTCATATCAAGGAGTATTTAGAGAAATATCATATGGTTAAGGAAACAATTTTCTCTTTCAGTCTGTGCTAAATAATTTTTCTAGCTGTGGACATGCCTTATCTCTGGATAAGATAACTATTCATACTATATGGGGTTGTTAACTCTCTTGTGGCACTTAATTAACTGTGATATGTTAATCCTTTGGTTTGGCAATTTTAGTGCTCTCAATTTTTTACTTCTGACTTACATACTATGTGCAATTTTGGTTTCCAAATGTTTTCATACCTAAAGCTGTTGAACAGAATCGCATCAGAATGTCAAAAGAAGCAGTGTTGCCCTAATATCTGGTTTCTCTAACCCCTTAATGTGGCGCTTCTCTATTAAGACAGGAGAGTTTGGGAATTATTTTATTCATCTCATATGGAGTTTGGAAATCTTAATTTCAAATTTCATCTCTTGTTCACAAAGAAGATTGTAAGCTGGAGAAAATGGTCAGGGAAGTAAAGGAATCAATAGAGGTGGGGCAAGGTTTAATTGGAGTATTTTTAGTGAAGATGGTCAAGATCAAGGCGACATTTCTAAAGGACATTCAGTGTGTGCAGGGTACTAACAAATGTCCTTCCTTTTGCTGACCACAAATGTGATTATCTTGAGGTGTATGAAGAGCTTCCATTGGCTTCATTGTACTAAATATTTTAGTAGAAATGGCATGCATAAAAAAAGAAACAAGGCTGTGCAAGGAGCACCATGCATGTGGTTCATTCTTCAAGGAATGTTGGTTCCACTGGACATGAAAGGTGAGGGAGGGTCTTAGGTGAACATGAAATTGGTCATTGACTTAATTTGATGTAACTTCATACTTTGGTTATAATACAAAAAAAATCAAGTTTGTTATTTGAAGGAATACACACTGGAATAGTACACAGTATATATATACTCACTGTGTAGGGCTTGTTACCCAATTTATTTATGCAAAAAATTTTCATAATTGTATTAAAGGAATAGCCGACAAAGCATTGTCATGAAACTGAGATACAAGTGCTTAAACAGACTTGTATAAAATTACTAGGCATTGTATATTTGCACTGAGATTTTGACACTTGTTAAAAAAAAAAGAGGAAGTAAGAGGGGAATTGCGAAATGGAGATAGAAAGTAGACCTTTTTTTGTACTCAAGCAGCCATGTAATGGGGCTGATAGTAGAGATGATACACGTTATTTTTTCGTGTGTGTGTTTTTCTTGGCTAATGAAGCATCATATCCAGTGTTTGTTTGTGTGTCATAGATCTGTAGCTACATTTATAATTCATTTGTAAATTGTTTTCAAATTAAAGTAGAAAGAGTGATAAATCACACACTCTGAGAAACATAACTTCTGGAAGTCACAGGCCTCATGAAAACACGATTCCACATGGAGTGATCCTTGATCACTACCAGTAACTTCTATATTTATCATTTAACTCGGGGGGACCAGTATACTCTTCAAGCCACCAATTCCATATCCTAGTCACTATGCACAAGTGTTTGAGATGAGTGCAGTGGTGGCTTCTTCCAAGTGCAGAAATTAATCCATAGAAGTTAGGATACAGACTAGTGTCTACAGATGATGTGTCTCTTCAGGCTTCTCATTTGTTTTTATCTGTCTTCTAAGCCTGATAAAGCAACAACTTGTCTGACCAAAATAAAGTAACAGACAAGAAAATAAAAAATATGAATTAAAAAAAAAATTATATTGTAGCAATTTTGTAGATTTCAGTTGCAAATCAGTGGTTACATGTTCTATTCTGTAGACAGGTTTTTAAATTATAGGATCCTTGGTCATGAATTTTTGTTGTGTTTTATGAAAGAATACATTATTTGTATTTACCTAAAAAGGAGAAGAAAGTGTACTAGTACTGGAATTGCCTCTTCAGATGAGTGATTGTCCCACTGACTACGCAGTACTGTTGTGGTTCACTAAGTTGACACAACATGAGAAATTAAACTTGAAGCACAGTATGGGTACATGCACCAAACTTTGCAATTTTTGATTATGCAGTTTATGAAAATAGTGTTTTGAAGTAAAAAAACTAGAATCTTCATTAAACTGAACAGATTTGTGACAGGCTGCCCAGTCCTGGTCCTCAGCTAGTAGGTCTTCCCAGAGCTCTGCTGAATCCTTAGCAAGCAAGGTTTCTGTGCAAGCACTGAGCCTTTATTTTTTTTGTCCTCTATTAATGTTAGTCTGGTCACTGCAGCATAAGACAAAAAGTTTTTGCATGGAAACACCTGGAAGTAATTATAAAGATTGCTCAAGGGTGCAAACCTACTAATTTCCACAGATACTTTGATGACTTTTCGTGTTCTCCTGTAATTTATATCTTGTGATGCATCTTTAGAGGTAGAATAGGTTAAGGAAATTAATCTGAAGGAGGTGACTTTTTCTTTTGCTGTCTGATTCATACACATTGTGTAGGAAGCGTAGGGTAAGACAAATAATATTTTTCTGAGTAATTGTATTAATTTTTCAGTTGGAATGAACCTTGGAAAGCAGATGCTTTACTTGAGGATTATCTTCTGTGGTGAATGTTGTTATAACTACTAAATACAAAGGATCATTTGTGCAATCAAGTTTTAAGCTTGGAGTTGTTCTGTACCATAAGGCTCATTTGGTCCTGAGAATAATTTGCTATAATAAATAGAAGAGGCTGTTAAGTCCTGCTGAAGCTATGCATTTGGGGAATAACCTGGGCTGTTTAAATCTTGTTTGCAATAAGAAACTGCACCCGTTCATTGGTTTCTTGGAGGACACGCTTAGGTTGATAAGCTTTTTCATGAGTATATCGTATTCCTCGTTTCTCTGGCAGCCCTTCTATCAGCTGTATATGAAAGGGGACATTGTCCCTCCGACACACACATTATTCTGCCTTCTCTGAAATTGGATGAGAAGAAGTTCCTTTCTTCTACAAGTGTGTGGGGAAAGCAGGAGAAATTTCTGTTGGGATTTTTCTGCAGCCATACACAGCGCAGGAGGCCAAAGTATAATCAGGGCTGTGTCCTGCAGTCCAGCCTGCCTCACCAGTCCCGTTTGACCTCCTCCCTCCCAGTTATACACACCTTCCTTCCTTCCTTCCCCCTCCTTTTTGTTTCTCTTTTCTTTTCAAGCTGCAGAGGTTGAAGTGCCAGACCCTGCAAACTGATAAGATAAGAACCACATGGTGCGTGCCATAAGCCGAGGGTCCCTACTGGGTCCACTGACGCACGCAGTCCTCCCCTGATGTCAAACAGCTGATAAGTAGCACCTTGGCTCCAATCCCAAACTTCTATGCCAAGAGGGGAAAAAAAACCCCTTTGTCTGGAAAAGGCAACTCTGCTGAGATATTTTTTTAACATCTTGCTGCTTTTCTTGAATTCAGGCCAGAGTTCTGTCTGTTTAAACTATTTAGTATTATTCCTGAATTGTTTGGCAAGAATAGATGTCCGCTCAAAAAAGTGTGTTTAATTCATCACGCGTGATGTATATTTGACTGTACTTGCAGCATCAGACACACAGTGCAGCGTGCAGTGTTTATAAAGCGTGATAGCCAAGCCCACACTACAGCGCTGTTTAAAGCTATACAGAGCTTACTTTTCAAGAATCCAGTGTCTGATCATGAAGCAGAGCAACAGCAAAAATTTACAAATTTAAGACTACATTAATGTTTTAAAAAAAACGGGTTGGTTGTCAGAATGCTTCCATAATAGAACAGTACTCTTTGAAGTTCTTGAACTCTTCTTTGTTTTGTTCATCTATATAGTTCTTATTGCTTGATTTTTCTGTACTAAATTGTACTTTTAATGCTTCAGATTTTGAAAGATGTGCTCCTGCTTTAGAAGGATTACATTTTCCCCTGTTAATTTTTCTTAACAAAGTAACTTTGGGCCAAATAGTACAGGATGTTAAAACCTTTAGAAATAATATGAGGTCATGAGCTTACATGACTTCAAAGCTTTATGTGTAATATTTTTAATAGTTAATTGAATGTGTTTCAGTCATGTACTTATTTTTGTATATTTATTCAAGCCTGTTGTTTGCAAATGGCAGGTTCATCTCTACAGATGTTTCAAAATTTGCATTGCTATTTAGAATTTCTAAATGCGTGTCAAATTTTTCTACACTTCAGTGTTCTTGCAGGTGTATTTATAGGCATGTACAATCATGGTTTTATTTCCCACTGCTGTAAAGCCAAATCCAAAGCCGACATGCCAAGATAACCCAATTAATCACAGATCCCAAGGACCTGAGTAGCCACTGCAGCAGCTACTGTTGTTGAAGCCCCCGTGAGGCTGCTAGCCTTTGAAGTGTTGCTGCTGTAATGAAGCAGTGGCATGATGGCACTAACATGGTTATCCTGGGCTAATAATTCAAATCCTTATCCCAAGCTTTTTTGGAAGCTACTTGGTTTCAGGAAATACCTCATGACTGTTTCCGTGGTCTTCTTTTAATGCTACCTGAATCAAAAGAGATATGTTGTGTGTTATTAAGCATGATAAGTTTAATGTGATGCTAAGTTTAATGTGTCATTTTTAGTAATAATTAAGTGAACATCAGTGTATGTGTTATATGTCTAAGTATTGTGTGTCTATGTACGTGTTTATGTCTAAGTATTAAAATACTTAGACTTACTTTGGGCTACTTTGTGTATAAAGCCATATATCTTACTTGTCATCCATTTGCAGAATTTCTTCCATTTATCATAGGAGCAGAAGTTAGTGTGTGTGTGTGTCTGTAAATGTTTAAAATGCCAAACATGAAGGTCTACTGCAAAACAGCTTTTCACAGTTGCGTAGGATTATGCTAATGCTCAGTGCTGCTCAAAGTACTGTTTTGGGTATCTGGAAGTGTAATTTCTCTTGGGACTGGCACTCTGCTGGCTATATAGCCATTGCTTGCAAAATTCAGCTAGTTTCCCAGTCAGGAAGATCTTGCAGGATTTGTCTGAGTGGCTCTGAGTTGGATTGAATGCACAGCATCAAGTGCTCAGGGCCAGTTTGGATGGGGCTTAGAGCAATCTGGTCTGGTGGAAGGTGTCCCTGCCCATGGCACAAGAGTTGCAACTCCATGATCTTTAATCTTCCTTCTAACCCAAACCATTCCATGTTTGTAAAAGACTGTGCAGCTTATAGAGTATGCAGTTGTTTTAAATCATCTTAAAGTGATCATTATCTACTTTTTGACTGCATAAGAAGTCAGAATGAACAGATTGTGGTTTAAATTAAGTACAACTCTGACATTTCAGGGAATTATTACTAGGAACAAGTAAAGTGAATTTCATTAATGCACTGTACTTTTCTTTCTTTTTGTTTTCTGATTGTATGCAAGGGTTTCCTTCAGATCTCTTCCCCTTCTTAATCTGGTTATTATATACTTAGTTATCACAAAAAAGAGCACAGAAAGTGCTCTGTGAATCTTTGTGGAAAAGAGTTATTCCCATAGTTCTCTACTGCTGGTTTCTAGAGAGCATATTAACTCTAGAATGCTTTTAAAGAATATATTATGAACCATGACTTAAATGGCTAGTGTTCATTTAACCATTAACAACAAAAATGCAATAAAAAGAGATCCAGATATTGTATACCTGTATGGTTACGAAATCGTTACGTTTGTAAAAAGCTTTTGTCGGAAAATCTTTGCTTATACTTTGCAAGAGAAACTACAGATAGATACTGTAATTAATAAAGACCAAATTTCATCAGCTGACTTCAGCAGGATGATGTTTCACCCTAGGGATTCAAGAATAATTTTCCCCAGATAATTTTAGAAAGAATTGCAATTATTATTTTGAAATCAAAAACATTTCACAAATCCTTAGTGGAAGCTATCATACATAGTATTAATTTCCTATGTAAAGTGACTCTAAATAGTTTATACTCATGAAATGTTAATGTTTATAAAATACAAAATAGCTTAAATTCTCGTTTTATCAGTTAGAATAATTTTAATAATAGCGTGAAAAGATAATTGTGTTTTAATGTGAGTAATTGTATAATTTTTGTCCTTTAGCAATTTGGAGGCTGAAAGGGATTTCATTATAGTCAGCAGCATGATCTCACTGTCTTTGAGGAGAGCACCAGGCTGTGTAAGCTTCCTTTGCTTTTGCTACCGTGGTTTTTGTATTGCTTATATTAGTTAAAATTAATGAAATAATTTTCTTCTGAGTAGAATTAACTTCAAAACGGATCCTGAATCTTACTGGTCAAACCCCTTTTAAATTTTTACAGTTTTTTTTATTTTAAAATACAGGTTTTTGTGTGAAGCATAGTCTAGCAATATATTTGTGGCATTCTAGATGATTTAAGATCTGTATACAGGATATAGAACATGATGTAAGTGGAGGAGGATGAAGGTTATGTAATGCAGAGTAACTGAAAAAATCTGCCACTTAATCAAATAATCAGAAATGGTGAGATGTAAAATGAGTTACAGCTTGTGTGAAACAGCCCCCAAAATGTTCCTTACAAAAAGCCTGGCTATTAGAGCCACAGGGAAGTTGTAAATGAAGTTGAAATGTGCGCTTAAGGCTGATCTAATGACTGTAAGATAAGCTATAACTGAACACTTTATACAGCTGTATTAAAAGTTGTGAGCAGGAACATTTCTGGAAGTCAGCTGCAGCCTAGGCAAGAGTATTTGATGAAATTGTCGTTGATTTCTTTGCTGGAGGCTTTGGTTCTCTGGGACTGCCTTCTCCCTCCCAGTCAGTGTGGGATTTTGGTTGCCTGCTGTTGATTTTCTCCCAGACCCAGCAGGCATGCTCACACCCATGCCTGGGTGTGCTGTATTGCTGTCCTGGGCAGAGAAGAGCTGCTTTCTGTGAGGCAATAAGTTTGCAGTGTGGCAACACTGCTTGGGAACAGGATGTGCATTTTCCCTCTGTGCCCTTGTATGCTTCCTCTGTGCCTCTGAGAGCCTCTCCCAAGTTCTCATCTCTTGGTGATTCAGAAGAGATACCAATAATAGGTGTCCATCGTTACTGTGACTTGTATGTCGCAGTGGTTGCTAATGATAAACTTAATAGTTACTGTGCTTTTTTTTTTTTTTAATCCCCTTCTTTTTCTTGTGCTACTTCAGGCTTTTCTGCTTCTTGGTCTGGGAGCTGCTGTAGTGAGCTTTAGAACTCTATCTCAACTTTAATACTGTTCTGTGCATTAGCACAGATAAAACAGGGAGCTCTCACTGAAATAATGCTGAGATTACAAAGCTATCCATGTTACTCAAAGAATAATTTTTCTCTTGAACTTAACGGCACATACAAGCCTCTTCTTGGGCTACATTTATCTCACATTTTTCATGGAAGATGGTGTTAAACATGACTATACATGTACAAAAAAAGTCAGTGGATTTTTGCCACCAGGCAATAGAGAAGCTGCAAAGAGGGTATATGAATCAAAAATCTTGATCAACTGGAGTAGTTATCTGTAATGAACCAAGTAAAGCATGATAAATAACACCAAATTCAACATATGTAAATGTTGAATCAGAAATAGGTAGGTATAAGTAATACAGCATCAGATATGGGGATAGTAGTAGGTAGCAAAATGAGTAAGTCAAAGTATGGCACAGTTGAAATGTGGAAAAGTAATTTCCCCTCTCTTCACCACTGGTGAGGCTTTAGCCAAAATAACACATATGTTGAAAGACAAATCTCTGTGATACCAACGAGTTAGAAGCCAGAGGAAAGCAACAGACTTGGAGGAGACTGAGAAAACGTAGTAAATTTTGATCCATCTGAAAGAGAGAAGATGGATTAAAGAGAGCAATGTAGAAGAACATAGGCATCATTTTGAGTGAACTTGGTACATGAAACAAGACAGTTGCTTTCCATAGGAGGTCATGGTATCACAA
>NW_026612936.1:0-24999 GCF_029582105.1 Oenanthe melanoleuca | reverse complement strand
GCACACGGGACTCGGGATGCAAACACTGCACGAGTCCTGCAGCCACTCTGGTGATGGCCATGATGATGATGATGACACCAGGGGACAGTGAGACCCACAGAGCATTTTGGGGTGCCAGCAGCCAGCTCCAATAGGCCCCCTAAACCCCAGAAGACCTTAATGCACCCCAAAAAGATATTTTCAAGATGAAGGAAGGTACTTTCCTGCCTTGAGGTAGATTCCTTCTAAACCTAAAAACATCCCAAAATAGCAGTGTGGAACTCTGATCAGAGCAGGCAAAAAGTCTCTCTGCCAAACAGCAGGAAGCCCTCCCAGCCCAGGCCAGGGCTGTGTGTGTGCTGTAAGCTGGCACAAGCCAGGAGTGTCTCCAAAAGGAGCCATCCTATTTTCCATCCAACCATCTGTTTGTTTCCCTCCCGCTGCTGCTCCAGCTTTGTGCCAGCACAAGAAGCTGCATGACCCACACTGAGGAACCATGACCAGGCTGAAATAAATTATTTTTAAAATACTTTGGGTGAGGCTGGTTTCACCTGCAGGGATTGACAAGGGCCAGGCTGAGCCCACTTGGTCCTTCCCATGGAACCACTCTGAAAGCGGGAAATAAGCAGGCAAGGCCTCCTCATCTTTTAATTTGGCTCACAGAAATTAATCTTGGAAATCATTCCAACACACCCACAGTAATGATAAGGAAATATTTCCTAATATGGAATAAAAACTGAATATTGGAGTTGTGCTGCACTCCAGGATTTCCTGCTATTCAACACAGCTGAGCAGCAGAAGTCTCCCATGAACAGTGGCCGAGATTCTGCTCTCCACTGCTTTCAACAAGCAGCAAGCACAAATTCACTTCCCTGACAGGAAAAGGTACAGCCTGGAACTGGGTATACAGGGGAATACATGCATAAACTAAGTCTACCTACACCTATGTAAGATCCAGCAACTATGTTGATTTCCCTTGAGAGGCAATCTTTTGTCCATTTCAAGCAGCAAAGAAACTTTTGATCCAAACGTCATAACCTTGGTTTTCACAAACAATGGGAGACTGGCCATCTAAAGTTTAGAAAAGCAAAGCCACTAATAAGGTCACTTCCATCTCAGCTCCACTTGCCTCAGCCTTTGGTGATACAATTACATTCTTTAAGCTCTACTGTCAATAGCTCTGTCCCAAAGTGAGGAGCACATTTGGAGACATTCTGTACTTAAAACACTCACTCACTGAAGGACACTCAATCACTTACCAAAATCTTCCTGAGCTCAGTTCTTCCAAATAACTAATTTTATTTTCTTTACTTCTTAAGACAATCCAGCCATTGGGATTTAGAAGTGCTAAACTGAGTTTAGCCTCAGTGTGCACGTGTGTGTGGCTGTGGGCAGGACTCTCCTACCCCACGGACAGAGGGGACACACAGGGGCTGTACCTCTGCTCCACCAGCCAGGATGGAGGGCTAGAGCCAGGAACACGAAGCAAACAGAGGTGCTGGTGTCTCCACACACTGCCGTCTTTCAGGGAGTGCTCCAAGCAGGAGGTCAGCTCAGGACAACACTCTGCATGACTAAATGAAGCATGAGACGTGATGAGGGAACCAGACCTGCAGTCCCAAGCAGCCACTCCTTTCTTCCAGTGTTTACCACTGGGTGCATTTCAATTTCCTGGGGACAAGAGAAATCAGTAGCTTGCTGCAAAGCCAACAGTGCTCTGCAGTTAAATAGCATTCCACAGCTTGCTTCACCTCACTTGTATCTGTCCTTTCTTCTGGCTCTCCCCACGTTTCACAGGGCTGCAGATCTTTGCTCTCTCAGAAGTGTCTAAAAACAGGAAGCTCTTCTATTTACTGAAGTAATTGCATTCCTGTGCACTTAAGCATTTTCACAGCTTTTAGCAGGTACTTGCATCCAGGCGTATGAAAACATTGTTTTAAGACCTGTTAAATTAACTGGCATTAAAAAAAACTGTGCTAAATATCTTGTTGCAATGTTTTGGATCATGAAATAATTACAAAGAGAGCAAGGTCAACAACCATAAATCTGCTTCCTCCTCAGTTATTGGTTTTCTAGATAAAGTCCTACTCAGGTCCAATGAAAATATGTCCCACTCTGAAACATGTACAACTGTCCAAGGTAACATTCAATCTCAGGGAAGCTCTCTGCATCTTTTGTGACTGAGAGGACAGAAGCTAAGAATAAGCAAAGAAGCTTCTAACACAGCACCAGTACAAGTTTCAAGGAAACTGTTATTACATTTTCAAATGTCAGCAAAGAAGCTCTACTCTTAGATTTTAGGTGTTTTGTAAAGTCCTACTTCCTAAGGAGCCTAGGGAAGCAGGACCTTTGGGAATTAGGAGGAATTCTTGACTGAAGAATGCTGGAAAAGAAGGCACCACGTTTGCTTTTCTTTTCCACTGATCTATGTTCAAATCCCTGACTCTTGCCAGGCTCTTTTTAGATCACATCAATCAAATTAAGTAATTACTCATGATAAGTCTGTGCCAGCAAAGGAGCTGACTGCTAAATGAGATGCAGAACATGGGTGCCTGGCCATGGCCTGTGCAGTGCCTCCAGTCAGGGTTAATGAGCACAACAGATCCCCCTCTGGCCCTGCAAAAATGTCAACGCAGGTAGTGTTTGTTGTTAGTGTACAACACTGAAGAACAGATGTTTGCCCGCTCAAATCCCACTGCAGCACTTCATTCCTGTAACTGGGATATTTGGAACAGCAGACAGCTGCTGGCACACAAAGCAGACTAACTTGGTGAGGCCCAGAGATAAAGAGATGTGTGTGGTTTCCTGACGTAAGAGAGGAGAACATGGTACCACCCAGCTGATGCCTAAAGCTGGGAAGCAGATTTGGAATGGTGGGGATGGAGCTGAGCCATACTCTTACCACCAAATCACCAGCACCAGAGGTGGAGAATGAAGCATTATCTCATAAAGGAGCCATAATGACAACCCCTAATCCCCACAGTGATAATAAGGATAACAGAGAAGAGAAAGCTTTACCACTGTGCCTTATTATCAGACTGGTTTAGGGAGAACAGTCAATACAACTGTGGCCTTGTACTCAACATTTCCATCACATTGAGAATGTATATATCACAAACACAGCAAGTGGGTAGCTGGGGCTTATCCTTCTGAGATTTAGAGGTTTAGGTAGAGAGGAAGCAGCTCTTGCAGAGGCAGACTGCCTTGTGAAATCTCAGAGACTTCCTGCAGCCTTTCCTTCACATCCCAAATGCTCATCTCCTCCAGGGCTGAAGGGCACCAGGAATGCTTTGTTATGACAGTCTGTGTGTCCACATGATTCCTGCATATTCACCCTTCTGGGAGGAGAAGAGAAAGGCAAAAAAGGAATTGCATGTAGGTGAAAAATGATGAGGTTTGTGATGGGCATTAGTTCCCTGTGAGTAGTAATTCTCCAGCCTTGGCCCTGGGAAAGTTCACTCAGAATAGGTGTTGTTTTCCTTTAAATTAATCACAGATATTTGATTCTATTATCTGGTTTCCAAGTTAAAGAGAAGCAAACCAGGGTGTGGATAAAAGCACTGGCTATATCCAGCTGCAAGGGAGGAAGAGGGGAAAAGAACAGAAGAGATCTGCTTAAGTTTCTACAAGATATTAAGGCTGTATGTTAAACATGCATGAAAGGGTAAATTTCCAGATTATAAGTAAGTAAGTAAATAAATAAATAAATAATTTTTAAAGAGCCCAGTTTCCTATGCTTTCAAGATGAAATAGATTATGGTAAGAAAAGCAGAAAAAGATGACAAATTCTCTAGGAGCAAACCTTTCCCACCATGGAAGCCCTCAGAACAGAAAGCCTTGGAGCATGTCCTGAGGGCTAGGCACTCTCTTGACTGAGAAAAGGAGCAAGACTCATCAGTAAAAGAAGGACTCTTCATGGAATAGGGCTCACGTCAAGCAAAGGAAAAGAAACACTAGTGTTCCTACAGAATGGCTCTCACTGTTCCTTTTCAAGGTGAAAGCCTCTGCTGCCCTGTAAGGTGACCAAGTGTCACTGTGCCTCCATTTCTTTATCAGTCAAGTGCAGATAAATACAAGTGGAGTTACCTGCAGGAAATCTGAACGGAAATACCAGTTTTGTACAAACAATGGGTCAAGATGGAGACTGGTGGAGTGGCAAATAAAGACAACTTTCAGGCAGTGACCTGGATTGCTTGACAAGTTGCACACAAGCAGCTATTTCCCATAAATAGTAACCAGAGAAAAACCCAAATAAGCCGTAGGAAGAATGAGATCATTTCCCCTTTTGAAATATTATTTAACATTAACATTTCCTTATGGGGATGGGCCCTATGCTCAAGGCCCTTACACAGAAAGGGCAGACATTGCTGCCAAGTCCTGCTTCAAGGACTTGTCAGTGCAGGTCTACAGTTGGTTCTTAGAAAGAAGAGTCCCTTCCTCTCCACTGGGCTGATCCCTCAAGTTCCAGCCACACACTCCTACAGTTTTCCCAATAATGCAGCTACAAGCCAGTTGGGGCAACTCAGCAGCCTGACAAAAATTAAGCAACCAACCAGGCTCTTGTGAAAAGGAGACCATTCTTCCATAAGATGAGCAAATTGGTTTGTCCCATCCTCCAATTCCACAAATTCAGTGAAAGAGAAGCAATTAAATAGGGACAGGCACAAAGGACAAGGGGGAGAACAGCACTGCCCCTTTTGCAGGCAGCCAGACTTGGACTACATCCCAGTAAAGTTTGGATACACTTGTGGCAGCGGGAGGACAGGGCTGTCCCTTTGGACAGAGGCCATCTATGTCAGATTGGGTGCAACAGAAACCCCAGAGCCCCACGGTGACAGCAGTTACACAAACATTGACTCCCACCAATGAGTCACACCCCTCTTGCCCCCACTTTGGCTGGCTCTGTTTGGAAATGGACTGGGGGAGAGGAGAGCAGTGCAAAGCTCTCAAAACACAGGTTTTACTACTTTCTGACATTCCCTTGACTTCAGGCTGCAACAGTACAGAACACAGCCCACTCAATTCTGATGGAAATGGTCAAGGTGAGGCTACTCATGATAAACAGCTGAGCACCAACCCATGTGCTGCACTCTCCATGATCACCCCTGGCACATTTACAAAGTCCAGGAAGGGTTTGTACCATGTGCTGCTCCCATTTGCCTCCTGAGCTCTCCCAAATTCTCCCCCTGGGACAACGCTTGGTTCCAGCATGGACAGAAAGCTCAAACAGCAATGCTGAGCTGCAGCAAAGCCCACCCTGCAGCAGACAGACACAACCTGTACTTGAATCTGAATAGTTTTATGGTCACTCAAAGAATTCAGGCAATGCCTGGAACATTCACTTAAAGGCCCATCCTAATTTCTCACTCATTCCTTAATGCATCTCCTCTCAGTCCACTCTCCAAGAAGAGCTACCAGCTCAGGTATCCCTAACAAAACTTCTAATGGTGACTTGAAGTGGACAAATCCTGAAAAATAAAACCACATTAAACTACTGTCATTTGCCAATGATGCAAGCATTGCAGTAGTGAATATCTGGAGTTTTCTGTTTCTAATTGCAGATGATGTATGTACAGAGGAAGGATGCTCTTGTGGCTACAACACAGGAAACTGCATTAAGTAACAGATGATCTGGATTTTATTTTACTTCCTATGTGCAGAAACAAACCATACAGAAAGAAAAAGAAAACATGTACTTAAGGTGTGCCCCAGTTACCCTACAAGAAAGCAAACATTTCTGTAGCCAGCAGGTCATGCTAGGGGGTTTAAGGAGTTCACAGACACAAAAGAATAGGGTCTTCAGTATTAAGAAGCTATTAATTAATTCTGAAAATTCATTATTTAACCTAAAACATGAGACATGTGGGCCCTCCTTTGTGTGAGCTGCCCATCTGAGAGCTGCAGCCAAGCACTGATCTGTATATCATGGGTTTGGAAGGGTGTGTGGCAGGATAAACACCTGAGATGGCTTGCACTGTTCCAAAAACAGGGTTGAAATGTCACTGTGAACTCAGAAACAGGGGGGAAATACATGGAAAAGAGCAACAGGAAGGACCACTAAGTCTCAATGCTCTGCAAGAGGCCAAATTTGGTGATAGCATTTCCAAGCTGAGCTTCAACACCCTTGGAGAAATGCTGCTCTTGTGAGTCCAGCTGAGAGCATTCCTCCAATGACTCCCCAGTGTTTACATATTCTGTTGCTCATATGCAAATAACATTAATCAGCTGCCTTTTAAAGCACTGATAAATAGGCAACCTTTGGAAAGTTTTACAGTTTCCCAGTAGGCAGTATCAGGAATGTGGTTTGTCACATTGATATAGCACAGGATAAGAAAGAATATGCCCCAATTTCACAAATCACAAGGAAGCAGCTGCTCTGCTCTATTCTCTTCACTTTGGAAAATGTAAGGAGCACCAAAAAATAAAGAGAAAGTAGTCTAATAAAGTAGTATTAGCACAGAATCAAAAACATTTACATCTGTGATTCCTCAGATGATTAATTATTGCTTGAATTGAGCTTTAAAAATATATTTTAACTTGCACTCATTTACAAAATGAAAAGCAAGTCAAATCCCCTAATTTAGAACTACCTCTGGCAGTCAGAAAAGGTCTGGGAGAAACCAGTACTTTTTACTACACAGATTATGCTCCATTGATACTGAGCCCTAACTCCCTAGCCTAGATCCATAATAAAAAATTCATTTTTCTCCCCAGATCCAAGATGGTAACTCAGGGTTGGAAGCAAGATCTGGAGGCTAGTCTACCTTTTTTTTTTTTTTTTTTTTTTTTTTTTTTGCATCCCCCTGGGCAAAATTTTGCAAAATAAATTATGGAAATTTCAGCAAATCCTGAAAGCACAGGCAAGCTGCTCTGCTGGCAGCCTCCAGGAGGGAAGGTGTGCCCTCCCTCTTCCCAGCATTCCCAAAGCTGCAAAGGTCTCTTGGGGTTGCTAGCAAGCCTCAAGCTGCTTTCCTCTCCTCTGGGTTATCCTTGTGTTAATAATGCCAGAAAAGATCTCCAACATGCAATGAACTGGAGCTGCAGGCTTCCTTCTGTTTCCCTGTGTCATTTACCTTCCTTCCAGCCTTCAAGTAAATTCTGTTTTGCCCCTTTAAAATATTTTCCAACCAGATCCCCAGGTGCTTTGCAAAACTGAAACATAAAACACATGATCTTGATAATGCAAGTTGGCAACTGGACTGAGAAGGAAATGAAGCAAAGCCAGCCTTCAGTCCTGGCAGGATTTTGAAGGTGAGTGAGCAAGAGAAGATCCCTGATTTGTAACAAGCATCTGCAGCAGCCTGTAGGGAACAGACCCCTTCCATTTAGTAGCAGAAATATAGCAGAGAATCCTAGAGCCATCATGGTTAGAAAAGACCTGCAAGATCAAGTCCAGTCCTTGACCAAACACCACCACATCAACTCAACCAAAGCATTAAGTGCCACCTAAAATTGTTTCTTGAACACTTTCAGGGATGGTTCTCACACAAAGTTCTCAAAAAAATGCAGACAGTTTCAGTCTGATTTCAGAAATGCAGAAAGCAAGGCATAACAAAATTAATCACAGTCACCAAAAATAAATTAACTCAAAAGTTAACTATGCAGCACCAGCATCTGAAGCACAAAGAGTAACTTGTAGAACCTGCCAAAAACCTGAAGGCAGAGCTGAGACACAGAATCAGTGCACTAGTCCTGAATCTCACCTTGAGTTTAGTATTACAGTCAGATCAGGTCAGCACTGGGCAAAGACACACTACTCCTCTGGCAAGGCTTCACACAGACACACGTTTGAAAAAGAAAGTGTGTGCACTTCAGTAACATAAAAACGCTTTATGGAGTCCTATTTTTAACACTAAATGCCACAACGAACTATGGGAAAATCTAGAATTACAGCAGGAAACAGAAGAAAAAGCTCAGTTGACCTGAGCCCAGGGATTCTTCAGAGGTGCAACTGCAGAGGATCACAGGAGCCCTGGGGCTCCCACAGCTGCTGTGGAGGCAGCACATTCTTCACGCTCCTCTGGAGAAACACAAACAGATCCTGACCATGCTGCTGGCAAAACAAAAGGAGGCTGGGAATTCACAAGTTCTTGCATGCACCTGCAGGGATATTTGACAAAAGTGAACCCACTGGATCCTGTTATTGTTATTTCATCTGTCACAGGGAGCTACTCCCAAGTCACACAGCAGTATCAGGGTGTTCATTCAAGGCAGGACAACTGCAAGTCCAACCGGGCTGTCCCTGCACCCATATTTTTCTCCATCTCTAGTCACTCTTGCAAAAGGCAGAAGCAAGCACTTCCTCCCAGTACTTTTCCAAGTCCACTGACCACCCTAGATTGTTAAGATGTCAAACTGCCTTGGATGTGCAACTTTTCAACACCCAAGGCCAGTAGATGAATCCTGCTTGGCATCTGACACAATGCCAACTCTGACTGCAATGAGAATAAGTCTTTGCTTCTCCTCATCATCTCCAGCCTCTAACAGGTTTCTCAATCACCTTTAGAGACCCATCCTCAGCAAACAGATTTCACTTTCAGTTAAATTAAGTACCAAGAGCCCAATGAAGCAAACAAAATAGGTGGCATCCCTCCTCCCCTCCTCCACATCTGCACCACAGGGCACTGGATCCTCCAGCAGAAGAGGGCCAGACAAGTCTGTAATGTGGGTAGGCACAGCTCCCACCAAATTTAAGGCAATTTGAATCCAACTGTGGCTTGAGCATCTTGTCATTTTCACAGCCTTTAACTCTGGGCACCTCACAGACAGTAAAAATATTCTCCACATAAAGAAGATGAAGATCTGAAGCTCTATATATATAGTGTTTGCTAAAAATACCTCTTTGGAGACATCCCTTGCCAAACAGGTGCCAAAACTTCAAAGGCTGAATTATCATGTTGAAATATTTGAAATGCAAGTTGTTATGATTCTTGTGAGGCATGGCTGGCAGGCAGAGAGGACATCTTTCAGCTCCAAGACCTGGTCCAGGCAGTGACTGGAAATAGCTCTTTGGTGGCCTATGTGAAATGAGTCAAGGGATTTCAGTCCAGCTCGCAGCAAATTAAGAACCACATCATAAAAGCATCTGTAAGAGTCACTTCCTTTGTTGATACCATTCTAAAGGCCAAGGACTGAATAAGGTAGGGAAAAAGAATTATGCTCCCTCAAAATAGCCCTCTCCTTCAAAACACAAAGTACTTTTATCCAGCATCTTTCTGAAAACATCCCAGAGCATTTTTAGTAAATATGAACTAATCTAAGCATTCCTTTAAGTAATACCTGGAATCCAACACTTTACCAGTAGTAAAGCCCAAGACCTGCTGGCTTCCAATATGCTAGAACCATGCAAAAGGAGAGCAGGAATAGTCCCATCCCACATTTTAACTATTTCTTTCTGAAGCCAACAAAAGTTTCAGAGCTCTCAAGCATTTTTCTTTTAAGAAAATTTAGCACAGAAACAGAGGTTCACCTTGAACCAACCACTTTATTTCAAAGAAATCAATCACTTTGTATTTGCCTTGTATCTTGCCAGTAAAAGGGCATGAAGCAAGCAATACCAATTTAGAAAACTAAGTAACAATATTAGAGACTCTGCTTTAAGCAAACAAAGTAATTTTAGCTGGATGTGTCACAAAAACAATTCATAGCTTTGAAAACATGGGTCGATTCCATTAATTAACTGGAGCTTTTTGCATTGGGATGGCAGGAGGTAACTCAATCTAATCACACAATATTAGGGGACTGGTGCTGCTCAGTAAATTCAGAGGTGCCAAGCTGAGCAAAAAGAATGTGTTTCGTTCAGAGATGAAAGCCTTCTGAATTTTGGTGCTTTGTAAACAGCTGCTAAACTGATTGAACCGTGCCTGTGAAGTACACAGAGTCAAATGTGGCCAGTACCTCAAAGAGTACCACGTTTCAATATTGAAAAAGCACTCGTGAAAAACATCTCAGTACACTCATATCTGTCTAGCACTTCAAAAAATGTCCTAAGTATTCACAACAGGCAGGATTATTCTTTGTCAGTGCCCTCTCCCTCAAAGCTGATGAGAGTTATACCACCAAATTCAATATGAGTAGCAGATTTATCCAAAAAAAGAGGCTTCTTCATTACAATTAGCATTGACTGAGGTACCTAAGGATATCAAGAATTACAAGAAATTTCTTAGGTGCTTATTTTATTCACACATTAGTCAATACCATTAATCTGGAAAGTCATTGGAATGCATTCAGTAAAGTTTCCTTAGCTAAATTCTATTTCATTAAAGACCCTACAGTCAGGGTCAAACACAAACTACATTCCTGATCTATCCAAGGAAGGGAAAACTGGAGGGAAAAGCAAAGGCAGGTGCTTGCTATAGCACAGGACAAAAAGGCCCTGTTTCCCTGCCTTGATGTACATCAATACTGGAGGCCACTTGTGTCAGTGACTCCATCCTGTAAAACAGGTGCTTTGTTGACAGGATCATCCCCATCCCTGAACAGAAGGAAGCTGCACCCAAAGCACCAATTCAGATGTTCCAGACAGGAGTCTGGCCTTCCATCCAAGACAAACATGGAGCTTGAGCTGCAACGCTCCTACTTGGGGTTTAACAGTTTGCAATATCTGAGGAGGATTTACTTGAGGATCCAAGAAGAAGGGGGTGATTGACCCTTAATTAACCAATCTCTGTGGCAAAACCCAGTCCTGCCTTGGCACACAAGTGAGGGAAGGAAAGCACTTGGATTCCACACTGAATAAGAAAATCTCATCCTGCAACTGCATTCTCCAGCTGCACACAGGCACATGCAGATCTACTCTCCCTAATGTCCTAAGCAAGGATAGAAAGGCTTTTATCTCCTCAGTCTGTACATCTTTAAAGATGACATGACCAATGAGCACTTCAGCAAAAGAACCAAGAAAATTTATGCTTTGGTTCTCAGACTGAGAAAATTACAGGCATAGAAAAATAAGAAAGACACCAACAGGACTAACTTCAAAAATTAGCTTCAAGGAAAAAATACAAATAACACTAACATCTTTCAGTTTCTTGGATTGTTTTTCTTAAAGAAAAACACTATAAGCAAAATTGTCATTATAATTCTTCGCTTGCAGCCCTTGCTCCCAAAGCAGCACAAGCTCATTCTGTGCCTGGGGGTCAACACCTGAAACTGGACTGAACCATAAACAAAACTGCAACTGGTATTCTAAATATGGCTGCTTGTTTAACAAAAAAGGCAGAGAGAAAATTAGCTAAAACTACTTATCTTTATTAGAGTATAACAATTTCCCCCCCAATTACTTCGTAATTACTTCCTTCTCTTTTTTGACTTTCCCCTATGATTTCAATCCTTTCAACTGCAGTGATCCAAAGTACACATTAAAAAAGTATGTGTATCCATTGGTCATTCTCCAAATGTTCCTTTTGACTGTAAAGATTATTTTATAGAGCAGAACGTTATTTTGCTTATTTGAACATAAAAAGGGCAAGCATATTTCCTTTTTGTACCCTCACAAAGGCCAGAGTTTTGCACCTAACTGAGGACCAAAGGTGAAGGCAGCAGTATTTTTGGCATGCTCCAAGGAACCTCTTTGCAGCAGAGGTGCTCAGCAAAGTTATTCTGTCAGCAGCCAGGCTGCAGCACAAGCTGTGAGCAGCAGCTCCAGTCTGTGCTGTAGGTCAGTGTGTATTCAGACAGGAGAAATTCTCTCCTGCCTGGTTTTGGTGATGCAATGTTCATCTCTTTCTCCTGAACTCTGAAAGGGATTTGTTCTTTCTTTTTTTATGTACCACTACAAAAGTGGCTTACGTGTCTGAGAGCAAAAGCAAACAGTTCACATGAATCAGGTGCCCTCTGGGATTAAATGGGGCTTAAAGGAATCCAAGTGTGAGCCTAAGACCCTGGAGTTATGAATGAAGCCCAGCTGCCAGAGACAATGCTCACAATGCTTTCAGCCTGAACTGGGAGCAGGGAACAGGGCAGGTTGTACTCAATGCCTCCTGAAAAACCAAGTGCAAAGTTCCTTTAGGTCAGCCTGCAGCAGCATCAGCACCAGCAATCCTCATGGAAGGAGCTGGGATTAGAGCTGAAATACTTCACTTCAATATCTATATATTGGTCAAGCCCACTGACACATCCATGGCCTGAAATTCTCTGCATTGATCATATCAGTATGGCATTCATTTCACACTCCTCATCTTGACAAAGCCCAGAGCAAGAGCACACAAGAAACTTTTATACAAGCCCACTTGAATCTCAATTACATGCCAGGTACAACCAATCCTTTGGAAGTGCCAGGATTTACCTGCTCAAACTGATTAGCTGGTAAACACATTCTAATCCTCACCTAGAGACCTCCATCCTTCCATATGACTACCACATCAGCACAGCTGGAATCCAAGGATTCATCCCACAGATTTGCTCTTCACAGCTACATGGCCCCAAATACAGGAGACAACTTTGCACCTGGTGCTTACAGAGACTCCAGTGTGTTGCTTCCTCTTGAAGGAATGGATGAATGTTGCCTGCAAACACTGTTAATTACTGAGAACTAGAGCAGTCAAGAACTGGTGCAATGTAAGAAAGGTAAAAAAATTTCCAGTTTCTTTGAAGATTTGCCAGCAGAGCTTGACAATTTAAAGCATTCCACTTTGTTCTTTTCCCTTTATCACTGGCTCATGGGAAAAAAATAAAGAGACAAGGAGTAAGGAGAGGAGAAAGATCTAACAAGGCAGAAGAATCCCCTTCTGTATTCACTTCATCTTCCAAACAACTGGTATTGTTTTTCCAGATCTCCTTCTCAAAGTCTTCCTGTAATTCAATCTCTTACCTGAAGCTATTTTCTCATTCCTACTACTACAGCTCATCATAACTTAGGGATTTCCAGCCTGTGGTCCAGAGGGCTGGGAAGTGGATGATGGGCTGAGAATGTGTTGTACCTGGACAGCAGTCTGGGCCTTATTGCCATTTTGTCCAACTTCAACTTCACTTTGATTTCACAAAGAATAACCAACTTGCAGGAGACTGATGTTCTTTCACATAATTTTTGTGGATTTTTTTTTTTTTTTTTTTTTTTAAAGAAGGGAAAAAAAACATGGAAAAGTTTCTGATTGCTACTTAGGCATTTGTGCAGTGAGGTCACCATACTCAGAGTGCAAGATGCTAAGATGCTCAAGTGATACAGACTTCATATGATCTCTCCTTCTCTGTTAAATTAAACACAAAGCAGAAGTGTCCATACAATCTTTAACCATAAGAGGAACCATCTAATACACTTCAACATAAAGTGGTCACTTATATTCTTTGCTCACAGGAGATTTGAGAGACTAATTCATAGTTTTTTAATAAACCTCAGTTCTCTGCCCTTAGTAACTACTTTCTAAGACTACCTATGGCTGTGAAGATTGGGGAAGGACTAAACAATAAGACTTGACTAGAAATTGTGCTTACAATATCATCAGAGTTGGTTGGTTTCTCTTCTCTCCTCTCTTCCCAATAAACCTGAATATTACGATTTCCTTTCCTACAGCATTAATGGAAATGGAGATACATGCTATAACTAACTTCATGAAGTGAAGGAAAATAAACTATCACCAGACAGATTAGTTTAGCAAGATCAATTTTCTTTAGGCACAATAAAACTTCTGATTTACACAAGTGAAATATGTCAAGTCAGTCAAAGAACAGCCACCTGTTCAACCACAGCTCCTCATCACTTCAGTGGAACCAACCAAGCACAAACAAAACCAATAAAACCAGTGTCAAAGGTGCATGCTAATGACACCAGAAATAATAAAATTCCTTTCTTTCACCTTACCCTGAAAGTTGGAATTTGCTGCGATGCACTTGACCACCTTCCAAGACATGCAACTATAGGATCTGCACCTCAAGGCAGCCTTACTTGAGAGAATCACAGACTGCTTGGGGTAGGAGGGGACCTTTAAGTGCATCCAATTTCAGCTCCCTTCCACTATCCCAGTTTGCTCCAAGCCACATCCAACCTGGCCTGGAATGCTTCCAGGGATCCAGGGGCAGCCACAGCTGCTCTGGGCAACCTGTGCCAGGGCCTCACCATCCTCACAGGGAACAATTTCTTCCTCATATGCAAACTAAACCTCCTCTCTGTCAGTGTGAAGCCATTTCCCCTTGTCCTGTCACTCCAGGCCCTTGTCAAGAATCTCTCTCCATCTTTCCTGTGGCTCCCTTCAGGCACTGGAAGGCCACAGTGAGGTCACCCCAAAGCCTCTCTTTTCCAGACTGAACAACCCCAATTCTCCCAATCTTTTAAACTGCCTTGCTAAGTCTCACCAAGAATATTTGCTACACCAGTGTCTGATAAGCAATAGCCTTTACTCCACTAAATGGGAATGCGCTTTTCCAGCTGCCTGTTACCTGTCTGTACCAGCCATGGCTCTCATTGCTGAATGACTGAAGCCCAGAGAATCTCACAGGCCGAATACAAAATTCCCTTATAATTCCGGATTTTACAGCTTGTTAAATTATACTTTTAATATACTTTTAATTACTGTTAAACAGTACTGTTCTACATATCCAGTTGCTACTGTTTGAAGAAACAGGTACTCCCACTAAATCCTTAATTTGTTCTTCTTTCCTGCTCTACAAACACCACAGAGCACAGAACAGAGGAATCTAACTTCAAAAAACAGCAGCTGTCGTTAAACAATGCATTGCAGTGCTTTTGTCTGGGGAGCTACTAATGTAAGCTCTCCTCTCCATACAGGACTCAGCAGGATAAAAATTAGTGACATTTTAAGTGGAACAATTCTTTCATCATCAGGCTGATATTTGGCTGCCTTTCTGGTTACCTCCCTTATAAGGCACCAGCAAGAGGGAAGGGCAGGGAACACATTATGCAACTGATCATTGTAAAAAGTCATTAAAAAAAATTTTAAGAAATGCCTGTAATAATCACTTTTCCAACATTCAAAAGACAAATGGAGCCTGATGCCATTGGTCTAAGGTCTGCCATTTCTACTTGGCTAATCTGGGAAAAGGGATTTTCTCCTGAAAGGTAAGGTTTACCTCAGTTTTCATGGGAAAGAGAAGAACATTGAAGCTGTGAACTACCCCTGCCTTCTCCAGAGTCTGGTTCAAATCTAGCTAATCAGTCAAAGAGGCAGCTCTGCACTGGGTAATAAAGGGGCAATACTGGGACACCTGCAACCTGTCCCCTCCTCTGTAACCAGGTGTGATCCATGGAAATCTGAGACATTTAATTCAAAGTTCAGCTTCAAACAAGGATAAAGGGATTCTGTGGTGAGGCCATCCACATCTTGGCTGGTTTGTGGACAACAGCCCTCCTGCAGACAAGGAAACATCCTTTGGAATTTACCTGTCAGTTCAGCTGCACATAGGTTTTTACTAGTGAAGTCATAAAAACACTGAGACTTCCTACCCACAGGAGTCTCCAGAGTGGCAGTGATCTGGCAGGAAGAGGCCCCATCTGCCTTTCTCAGTGATCCTGGAGGAAGCTCATGGCACAGCACTAGCATGGCAGAGAAGCTGTCTCCCCCTCTCTGTTGCCTCAGGGACAGGGATATGGAGCCTGCAGCACCAGCAGACACACCTGTGCACCCACAGCTCCCCACCTGTGACAAGCTGCTCCTGCCAAGCTCCTCTCCTCTGCTGTTTCTGCCTTCAGCAGCCATTCAGGGTACTTGGGTGTCTTACTCCAGTGATGACTTTCATCTTTCAACTTTCTGGGAAGGCCAAGTTTTCCAAGTGCTTGTCTGGGGGATGGTCAGTTGGCTTTTGTTTTCCTATCAGGAGATTTAATTGCTAAAATACCTGGGCACATTTAGAAATGCAGTACTTAACATGACATTACACACAGTGCTCTCAGAACTGTAAACACCTGTTACAATAAACTCTCTTTATTACACGGAGTAGAAAAAGGTTTAATGACCTTTTAGGTCAAAGATAAGAAAAATATTTCTTTGTTTCCCCTTCTGTGGGAAGAAAAAGTCTTTGCTAAGACTGCAGCTCCTCTACAGCACATCAGTGATCACAGGCTCAAAGTCTGGAACATAAGAGACACAGTTAATATAAACTGCAATACAGTAAGCACTCCTCCTCTCCCATACAGATCTGAGTTATCCCTTTACTTCCTCCCTCCCATTCATTCTGTCACCTTTGATAAACTCCATCTGTTTGCACAACCTGCACACACCAAACTATTACTTCATCTTGGCTGTTCCATGTTATTAAAAGGTGAATAGCTGATTCCCTTTTTACTACTTCAGGACATTCTCACTCTTGTGAAATCCCATAAACCCAGGCTACCCTTTTAACCAACCATTGCTCCTTTTACTGGTAAAAACAAAGACAACTGTTCCCTAGACAATCAAAATCCCATTGTAGTCTTCCAAATTCTAGGTGTCTCTTTCCTTCACATTCTGATCAATTGTAACATAAAACCATGGGTCAGCTAATAAATTTGCAAGTTTGTAGGGATAAATATTAAAAGCATACAGCACAAACTAAGTTTCAAGTCTACAGTTCAAACCAGAATATAAAATCCAACACCTAAATTACCAAGAAATCAGAAAATCAGATATTTGAAGCATAAAAATTAACATTCTTTCCTGACTCACCACTTTCCTTTGCTTTTTTAATCTGTAAAAAGTATTTAATGAGATATCAATGCACGCCTTACAAGATTACCTAATTTCACAACTAAGACAGTACTAACTACAACTGCCCATTTTAATGCTTCACATACTGATCAAGTTATTTATGACAAGGAAACTGAGTTTTTCTTGATCATTTATTTCTTCCCCTACTTCCTGTTTTGTTTTATATGGTTAAGAGGAAAATATTCTACTACTTCCCCATGCAAATACAGGAGCAGTGGGACTGCCAGAAGTTATCCTGTAGTTTTAAACTACAGACTTGCAGGATTTTCTGGACCAATCAAATTATAAAGTCTGCTGTGCTGCCTTTGACAACTAATTTCTGAGTCTTCAAGACAAGACTCCATCACCTTAAATACAGTCCACTATTTAAATTCATAACACGAAATAAGTAATTCTGATTTCCTACCCCACAATATTAAACTGGCTTACCCCAGTGTAACAATTTTTTGCACAACAAAAACTGTTATTCAATCACCATTCTTTGAAAAATTCTGCACCAACCTATCTCAAAAATTAGTCACTAGTTATTTATCAAACCCATATTTTCAAGCCACAGCAGTGCAATTACCACTAGTGGCAGGTCTGCTCTAAGTGCAGCTATATGTTGAAATAAGCAACAAGAGGAGATTAAATGATTTTGTGGACAATTGTATGTTTGATTTATGTCAACTGCCATTACCCTAAGACACAAAGCCTCTTTCTGGGAGACTAAAAGCAAACCATTTACCATATAATATCAGCTTAGCAGGCTTTGTGCTGATGAATACTGCATTCAGAGAAGCAATTCGTTTCATTGCAATTTCCATGTCTACCCTGCATCTCCTGGAATACAAATATCACAACTGGTTTCACATTTTAACTAAAGCTCAGCTTAAACTTGGTGGGAAGAGCAACATTTTTACTGGAATGAAGATGGACTGAGCAAAAACTGAATCTGTAGGGAGAAGATGAGGTTTGAAAGCAAGACAAACCCACTGCCTAGACAGATCCAGTGGACACACACAGTGACTAAGCCCCTTGTGGTCACCACAGGATTCAATAGCCACCCCAAACTACAGCAGTAACCTAAATGAATAAAAACCTCCTACCCACCATTCAAACTTTGAGAACAAAATGACAGATGAGCCAAGGGAGGCTACACAGAGCTCATGAGAAAGAATATGTTAGCAAATCCCTGCCACATGCACTGAGCTCCAGTGTGGCATCCCACACTGTTCCAACCCAGGAGAGCCCCACCAGGGACCCCACTGCACATCAGACCCCCCCGAGGTCAGCACCAAAAAGCTCACACAAGCAGGTCCACAACAGATTATCTGACAGAAACCCAAAATTTCTGTTCTGGGAATATTCCCTCACCAAGAGCACAGGCCTAGTCCAAGTCCACTGCAAGTTAATGATGGCATGTGGGTTTGTTGTTTTTTTTTTTTTTTTTTTTAACACAGACTAACTTTTGGGAAAAAAAAAAAGGCAGAAGGAAATAAAGCATGATACCTGTCCTCTGTAAATATTTGCTTCTGAATTCTGCTTAGCTAGTGGCTTGGGATTTGTCTTTCCCTGAAATGTTTGAGAAATAAATGTTTAGAATTTTTTAAAGTTCTGCTAAGCAAAAATATTTAAATTGAACACACAGTATGCCATGTACATTATGAAAAACAAATGAGTTCACAGAGCTATGCAAATTTATCTTTTCCTATCCAAGACATTTCTTGACAAAGACAGGAAAACATGTCTACATGTGGCACAGAAGGTAAATTTCCAGCAATTCTACTGGATACAGTAACAGATTTCTCACATGCAATGAGGTTGCCCAGTGATCATCACCTCTCAGGTCAGCAGCCTGTAGGCTCCTGTTTCTTTTCACTCTTCAGAGTAAAATTAAAGCTGATATTCTTTCATTCCTGAAGGATAAGGAATGAAAACAATTTTTCAGATCCCTGTTTATATTCAGGCACCTTTTATGGAGCAGGCACAACAACTTAGCGAGATTTATTAGCGTTATAAACACTCATAAAAAAGATCCCTCTGCTTTAAGTGACTTTAAAAAACTGTAATCAAAACACTGAATCAGCACACCTGACAAACCCCAACATCTAGAGCCAAGACTCTCCAAAAAGAAGGTAAAAGCAAAACCAATATATTCCACCAAATGTCACACTGAAAAAGTCTCTTTTAAAAAATCCGAAAAAACAAACGTCGGCACTGCTTTTGATTCAGAGGCTACATCACGGCTCATTTATTCCCAGCCTGGATTTTGCAAGAGGAAGCAGGTACATCAGCGGAGGCACGCGTGTGAACTCTGCTATTCTAACCCAAGGCGTTCCAGACCAAGCAAAACCAAACAGCAACTGCGAGACCTCGGCAAGTTCTTAGCACTTAACTTTTACCTGAGTCAATGAGAATTGTCCAAAGACACAGAGCACGAACCGCACAGCCGAAGCGCGGGGCCTCAATTCCGGCTCGGCGGAAGGTTTGGGATTCGCTCCTCCCGCGAGTGGAAACTTGTAAAGGTTGTCTGCTTTTCTAAGCGCATTACGGAGATCATTTCGTCCCTTTATTTATTTATTTCTAAAGAGGGCAGGACACCCTTAAGCCCAGAGCCACGTTCTGTAGCACGAGTACAGCCCAGCCCTGACCCTCCCGGCGGGGTCTCGGCGCAGCCCCGGCCCCGCTCCCCACAGCGGGTTCACCTCTGTCCCCGCACCGACACCTCGGGGCAGGGGGACAAGGCACCCCGGGGGCTGTGAGACGAGCCACAGGTTACCCAGGGGCAGGGGGACGAGGCACAAGTCACCCCACGGGCAGCGGGACGAGGCACCCGAGGGGCAGGCGGGCGAACCCCGACCGTCCCCGCAGCCAAGGCTGAGGCTGCGCTCCCACAGCCTCCACGGCGATGGCTGCTCCTGCTGCCTCACGGTGCGGGGGGAGGAAAGAGGGAAGGCAGAGGGAGATTCCCAGTCTCCAGCGGCAGCGTGCCAGCGCCGTTCCCGCGGGCAGCGCCGGGGCGGAGGGTGCCCGGCTCCCCTCAGGACCCGGCTCGCCTCAGCACTCACCTCCCGCCCGGTCCGAGCGCGGCGCCGCCCCCGCGCTAATGGCAGCGGGCGGGCCCGCGGCGGGGGCCGATGTTTACCCGCCGGCTCTCGCGAGAGCCGCGCGCCGCCGAGCCCCGCGCCGCCATTGGCCGCGGCCCCCGGCGCGCGCCGCCATTGGCTCCGCCCAGCCCCGCCCCTTGGCGCCCGCCCCGCCCCGCCCCGCGTCCCTCAGAGCGGCGTCCCGCCGTGGGGCGGCCGGGCGGGGAGAGCTGGGGCCGCTTCCCTGCTCCTGTGTTAACGCCCGGTGCTGCACTGTGTCCAGACGGTTCTGGCTTATCCCCAGCGAGGGAGATTCGCCATCCTCTCCAGGTCGCTGCACTGGACAGAAGTTGTGCCTCCTGTGCAGGTGGAACCCCCTGGGCTCAGCCCCTGCCCGTGGCTCTGGTGCCATTGCTGGGCCCCCGGAGCAGAGCCTGGCCCTGCTCTGACCCTCCTGCACACAGGGACACCCAGGGCTCAGGGCCCCTCTCAGCTGGGGCTCCTCTCCAGCCTGGGCAGCCCCAGCTCCCTCAGCCTTTTCCAGGCCCCAAATCATCTCTGCAGTCAGGAGTTGAACTGGCCTCAGCTATGCAGAAGGCAAATCTGTGAGCTCAGATTGGAGGAATGACAAAGGACAATCATCTGTTTCCATCACGACATGGAGCGTGTGGAAGTGAGGGAAAAGTTTGTCTCAGTGTCATCACTTGACTTTAGGAGAGTTGTTGGTGAGGAGGACTTAACTGGTGGATTTGATTTATTTTACCTCATTAGTCTTTATGTAGAGAAAAGGAACTTAGGAATTCTGTGCACTAAAGCAGGTTTCTTGCCCAGAAACCTTATAATTTTAGGTTCTACGGGCAGACCCGGAGAATCCACCATGGACCTCCCTGAGCACTGTGAACCTGCCTGCTAAGTCTGGCTTTTGAAAGCAATAAATTTGGTAGGTTTGAAATAACAGAAGCCTAAAATTAGCATGTTTTAACTTGAATGAGGTGCAGGAATGCTTCCTGAAGAGACTGACTATCCTTTGGGACATCTGAACTCTGGTCCCACGTTTGAAACCTGAGGTAATAATGTTGTGCACTCACGTTCACCATGCTGGAAGCACAGACATGTAACCCAGAAATACAATTAGCAAGAGAGGAAAAGACACTCTACGATAAATAAATTCAAAATAAACAGGTTGTGGATCTAGAAAAGTGGTATTTCACTAAATGCCACTAAAGCTCTCTTCCAAGAGTGAAAGTCCTTAGTAATCTGTGGTCAGTGGGAGTGACAGACATCCTTTCCCCCAGTAGGAATTTGGACTGGTTTTGACTGGGGATTTTGGGTTTTTGTGAGTTACAAGCTTTGGTTTCAGTACCTCACTCCTGTCTGCTCCCCCAAGCTGCCACGGGGAAGTTGGGGGAGGCAAGGTCAGTCTCGGAGAGATGATGAAGCCCAGCTGTGACAATGAAAATGGAATGAATGAATATTCACAGCGTGACGTTCCAGTTCCTGCCTTGCTGCTGGTGCTCCTCTGGTGGGTCCTGCCAGCACAGCAGATGGCAAGCACTGAAAGGCTCTTGTGCCAGTGGAAAATTACTGAGTTCTGTTGGTCCTGTGCATGTATGTGGATGTGTGAGGGGGGAAGTGGGGCAAACTTCCATTTATTTAATTATTTTCTAGAGAGAAAGGGAAACAAATGGCTCCCTAAGTCTACAAAACTTACTGGAATATAAAGAACCAGTCTCTTGTTTTAGAGGAATAAGGCATGTCTGTTTGCATTTCGAGTTTTCTGTATGATTCCATATAGCTTTCCTCATAAGTCAGGATTGTGAATTTTTCTAAATAAAAGTGCAATTAAAAAGAGAAACAATGATTTAATAAAAGCACTGGCTGTTGCTTAACATACCTATGGAAAAACTGAGTATTTAACCTCTCTATTTTTATGTGGCCGTAAAAGTATTTATGTTAGCGGACATTCCATTGCAAAACACATAGTTATTTTCATTTTTCTATTTTTAAATATATGTTTTTGGCAGAGCTGTACACATAGAAGGTTATCTCACTGCTGTAAAAGTGTGATTAGTGGATTTGGCACTGTTGCAGTTTAAGTTAGTGGGCTGGTGCCTCGTGAATATTTGAGCTTGTCCATAGTTTTTGAAGGTCTGCACAGCTAAAGGAACTCATCCTGGAATGAACCGTGGCAGAGCCAAACCTACAGTGTCTGTGCGGCCAGATGAAGTTTGTTCATTGTTGAAGGAGAGCTGACAGAAATACCTAAGGTTTTAACCCAAACTGTGACACAGTGTAACCATTACCAACAGCCCAATAAACTTTTTTTTCTGTGTATTCCAAAGTTAGCCCCTAATACACAAACACCTATGCACCGCATAGAAGGGCAGCAGCTCTTTTAAGCTGCCACGCATAGGAGTAAGTTAGACAAACATTTTGAAACAAAATCTTCGCTCCGAGCGTGCAAACTTCTCAGTGTGCTGTCGCAGTCCTGCAAGCTGTGACAAGCAGCCAAGGTCCTGCACCTCTGCTCCGGCGGCCCCGGCTGCAGCAGCAGCAGTGGGATCCACCCCGGGGCGCAGCAATTAAAGGCGAACACAAAAGCCCAAATACCTCTTGTCAAATTCCACCGAACCTCTGAAGCCTTCACAAAACTTAGGGGAACGTCTGTGGCAAAGCAAAACAATGTTGTCCTCGTTATTGTAGTTCAAAAGAGGGAGAGCTTGTCAGAGAAAGGGCATTTATGTGAGGGTTTGACATTTCTTTCTTTGCGGTCAATTGGTGTAACAAATCCAAATTGCTGTATCGGAGTCGTGCTGGAGATGTCTCTCGGAAAGATTCAGAGGGGGTTTTAACCATGAAAGCCCCTTCTTAGCATCAGAAATAAGCTAAGAAATGTTTAATTCACAATTAGTTTGCATCTAACTATCTAATCAACATTTAGGGATCTATTCTGACTCTCCTTTCTTTCTTATGTTTTCCTAATATAGTCCAGGTTTATTTGTTAAGAATAAGCCAGAAAAATTCCATAACACTTAAGACTGGTCAGGAAATAATTCACAGCTAGGTAAGCATAGTGCAAGCCCTTCAGAAACATTCCCACAAACTTTCCACTGGTTTATTATGACCCTTTTTGCTGCTGTTAGTAAGGGTACTACTTGTAATTTAAATTTTACTTGTAGCTCTCTAATCTGTCTGAATAACAGAAGTCTATGTTTTTTATATTCAACAGGGAGACGGCCAGGAATAAAAAAACAACGTTTTAATCTGTTTTATGACACTTTGTGTGCTGTGACACGATTCTGATAAGATTTCACACCTGCTGAGTGCAACTGTAGATCTTCAGTTGCTTGATTCCAGTGGGGCACAGTAGTGAATCAAATGTTCAGAAAATCCTGCAGCATAGACAAAAATGTAATTTCTTAATAGGTGGAATGCAATTTTAAAGGAAGGCACATATGGTCATACTTCACATGCAGTGTTTCACAGTTGAATTAAACAGTTAAGATCTTGGGTCTGCAAACTCTTGAAGAATGAGACAACTCAGAAATTCGGGTTTACTTCTGCAAGACCATTCATAGAAGTAACATTTGCTCACCCAGTTGTTTCCTGCCATGCTCCATCTTTAGGAAATCATCATCAATATTTAAAAATGCCTAATGACATCAGAATGTCTGCACTAGTTCAGAGCTGGGCTCTGTCTCAGTCACATTTCTGTCTTCCTGGTGATCATGGCCTGACACCGAGGGAAAAGGAAGAATGGAAAAAATTCACAAAGGATTCCTTTAAAACCCTCTCACACTTCACCTATCCTGAGCCTGATGTTGTCTGTTTAAGTAACAACTCCAAGGGTTTTTTTTATCCAAATGCTTGTGGAGTCCACTCTTAAAAGCCTGGAAACATCTTGTACTCCCAGCACAAGGGACAGCCTGTTGTGTGAATTCACCTCCTTTGGCTTATGCTGAGCCTGGTTCTGACAGCATCTTGGTGTGGATCCTGATTTTATTACCAGCACAGAAGATGAACTGTCAACCTGTGTCCATCCTGGCAGTGCTACTCTTCTTTGTATATCCTGTTCCTTCTTAGTTTTCTTTATTCCTAGCCTGGAAGCCATTCCATACTCTCATCAGTCATGTTGCCATGTTGCAATTTCTATTACATTTTTGGAAGGAAAGGAACCAGAATTTCACCATTCAAAGTGTGGGCAAAGCATGACTTTAACCAGGGGGATATAATTTTTGCTTCACATTTTAATCTAGAGGCAGAACACATCATTTCCTTTGTCTCTTAAAAATAGAAAAAAAGTTAAATGATGTCAACAAATAAATAATATTAATTCAATTTTAAAAATGAGGTGCCTTTTGAGGGTATTTGAAACAGTCCAGCTCTGTTCCATACAGGCAACCACAGACTGTTCTATGTCCACACCCTTTCTGAGAAAGTTTATACTTTCCTGAAAGCCCAGATAAATTTCTTTATATTAATAGCATCTATGTCACAGGGAAACCATTTCTATTTCCATGTGTATAGTTTAAGGAATAAAGCAACTCATTCAGCTCTACAAAATCAAGGAAATTGGTATAGTCACCTTACAGACTGTCAACTTGTATCCTGAACATCTTAGCAACTCCCAGCAGCCCTTACAAAACCAGGATTTAGCCAATTTTCAATACCATTGAAATGACTTCTTTCCTATGTAAAGTAGTAGTATTTTTTTTAGAATGAATTTCTGGCTTGGCTGTGACTTTTGCAGGCAATTTGGAACCCACAGCATAGTTCTTCCTGGCACAGAGATACCAGATTCCTCAGGCAGGAGTTACGGATGTGACAAATTTGATTAGTTTTGTAAACAATTAAAATATTTATAGCTGAGTTCTCTTAAACAACGTCATCTCTTAAAATATTATTCCTGGATTCTCCTTGGAGAAAATCCTTGGTGGACTTGCAAGAGACATATTTAGCACATGATATTTTTCCATAAACAAAGAAACATGGAAAGTCTGGAACAAAACAGTTAACAAATACACTAACTAATAATAACTATTTTTAATTAAGGAAGCTCAGTATTATTCATCAGTTAGCACAGTCAGCATTGTTCTTTCTTTAAAATTCCAGAGAAAAATGAAGGCAACAATTTTCCCAGTCAATCCCAGGGATACAAAATAATATACTAAACAAAAATGCTCATGTTTTCCAGACATCTCATTCTTAGTCAATATATTTGATCTGTTCTTAGACTGGTTTAGTGGTGATCATATGCTTTTTTCTTCTTAGCAAAGATTCTCTGCAGATTCTTTGCTAAATCCATAGTTTTTTTCACA
>NW_026612935.1:0-24999 GCF_029582105.1 Oenanthe melanoleuca | reverse complement strand
ACTTCATTTGTTCTGAGTGGTTTGAGGTTTGGGGTTTTTTTGAGTCCAGCATGAGGAACTGCTCCTGCAGCTGCCTCACTCACCTCTTGCCACGCTGCTATATATATCAGTGATTCCTGTCTCCAGGATCTGTCTGGGATCCGAGCCACCTCTCCAAAAGGAGATGTATTCAGCACTGTCATATGACAGAGGTGGAGGGAAAAGGTGGCAGAGGTCCAGGGGACACAGCATATATTACCTTCACAAGTGGGGACATACCCCTCAGGGTAGGAAAAACAGTTTTAAACCTTTTGTCCTATTTTTTTTTGGTTGGTTTTTTTTTCCATAAATAAGGAAAACCACAGCAATTTTCTTCAGGGTTTTTGTTGTCTTTAGTGTCTGACATTATATAAACTTGTTCCCCTTCAAAAGTCTTCCACCTGCCAGCTGAATGAGGATGGAGAACATTAGCCCCAGAATTCAGGATGGGACACCAAAGCACCCATACAGACACACTGACATCAAGGAAAGTTGTGCCCAAAGCTACAGAGCAGAGCAATGTCACAGAATAACAGAATAACCACATTCCTGGCCCCTCTTCTTTGTTCAGATTAGTAAATCAGGCAAAAAATATCAAAGTAAACACATCCAAAAGAGAACTTAGACACCTTCATCTGTGTGTGCTCTGGACAACGACTCTATTAGTTTTACCTAGTAATCAGAAACTTTGAGCAATTGAGATTTCTCATGTCAGCAGGGAAAATCTCAGACCTAATCTATGTGTCTATACAGGAGTGTGAGTGACTGTTTTCCAGCTTCTTTCTGGGCTTTTCTCCTGGCTTTCCTGGTTTTTTGTTGTTGTTGTTTTTTTTTTCTTTTCTCTTCTTAAAACAGTCTGAGTCTCCAAAAAGTGTTTTCTGAAACAGCTTTTCAGCTCCTTTCAGTGCTACACAGCCTATGGCTCTACTAGGTTGCAAAGTCAGCTGACAAGGGGAGCCGGCCAGGTCACCTCCCAGGGGACAGCAGCAGCTCTGTGTTCCAACCCACAGAAGCACGTTTGCTAGAAAGCTCTGACAGAAGTATTCCTATTCCAGTACTCCTCTGCTCGGGAGTTTGGCCTGAGACACTGTGAATCCAGAGCCTTGAGAGAAGCTCTGCTCTGCCCACGGCGGTGTCCGTGCTGGAAAAGCGAGGGTCAGCGCAGCGCTGAAGCCCAGCTTGCGTGTGAGCGCTCAGCCTGCGCTCCCAAAAGGCAGCGATGAGGCATGGAGCCGTCTCCGGGAGCCTTCGGCAGCCGTGCTCCCCCCTGCCGCCTCCTCTTCCACACATCTCTCCCCTGCGGCCACACACCAGACTTGCTGACAGATCTTACTTGAAAGCTCTGGCAGGCTGTGCCACTAATGGCAGAGCCCTGAGCCGGCTCCCTCCGTCTCCCTGGAGTCCCTGCGCAGACGTAGGTGCACGTCACGGCCTGCTCTAATTTTATCCGTGTTTGATGGAAGAGACGAACTGAGCAGCAGGGAGGCAGCTATTTTGGTTTTCTCTGTGGCGGTGGGTTATATAAAGCATCTTGCCATGACCCGCGTCGCTTGGGAGCTGCTTTGCTTTCAGCCGCTACAAACCTGAGGCTCGGACGCTCGGTGCGGCAGCGTGGGCCAGGTGTGCCGTGTGTGTGCCGGGTGTGCCGTGTGTGCCAGCGTACGGAGAGGGACAGCGTGCCAGCGACACACAGGGGCGACCATCTATAGGGACAGACTGGCTCTCCTTGCCGCGCGGTGTGACACACTCTCAGGGGTTTCGCCCGTTCCAGCGCCAGCACACCATAGGCGCTCCCCCAGCAGCGCAGCGGGCACGGGCACAAGCGGGCAGCGGGCTGCCCGGGCTGTGCGGGCTTCGGCCGGCCGGGCACTGCTCTCATCTCACCCGGGCAACGGGAGCGCCTCCATTAGGTGGCAGCAGCAGCAGCCACAGCAGGAGGAGGCTGCTCTCCCGGAGGGACCTGGGCGGGTGTGCAGGAGGCCCATGGGGCCACAGAGGTGCCTGGCAGAGCCAGGCAAGCACTGGCACTGGGTGCTGGGCAACTTGCTGCTCTGGCTATTGCCCTAGCTACCTGTGGTTCCTGGTACTCTGCGATACCTCTGTCTGACGCTGGCCGAGCCGCTGTGACACCCCAGGGGCCGCTCCCTAAGCTGCCCTCCGCACGTAGGGCACTCCGCGGTGAGCAGCCGGTGCGGATCCTGTCCCCTGCTGCTGACCGCAGCTCCCAGCCTCGGCGCAATGGCCATTTCCCAACCACGGGCAGCGGCGGCATTACACAGGGCTTCTCGCCCACATGGGCTGTGGCTCCTCCACGCCTGGCCCTCAATAGTGGTGTGTTCGTCAGCGATGCTCTGCTGCTTACCCCCAGGCTAGCGAGGCAGGGCAGCAAGCTTTGGGCTTGCCGGCTTGGGAATTTTTGGCAAGAAGCGGTGTGACCAGGACTCCTTTCGGTGTCTGACATAGGAAGAGTCTGCCAGCGTCTGGGTAAAGTGCTAGAGCCCACTGCCTGAAGGAAGTTTTGGGGAATGCCTCTTGCTTTTGTTTCTTGTACAAGCAAGTAAATTTAATAGCACAAACTAAAGTAATTAGGACGGGCCACGATGTTGATTGGCACCTCCCTGCTTCTCCAGTCTCTGGGTAGTGCTTACCCTGTGCTCAGCTCTCCTGCTGAGTCATGTCAAAGCCGCCTTCTCCCTAATGACCAGGGGTCAGGCTAGGACCCAGCCTGCTCCGCGGCTCTCCTCGCTCCCACGCAGTTCCCGCTGGGCCTCCCGCCGTGGCACCGGCAGGACGCACCCACTTCCTAAAGAGTCACCTCCTGGGAACACCGCCGAGCCTCTGCGGTGGCCACGGCATCCGACTCCCTCCCCCTCCGGGCATGTGCCTGCCTGAATGCCCATTCCTTCTGTCTAGCTGCTCCCGAGGAGGCACCGCCGGGGGAGGGATAACCCGCAGGACAAGGGGGCCGTGTTCCATGCGCAACCACCACTCACCCACTCAACCTGCAACTGGCTGGGGTGGGAGAACTACATCCTTGGGGTGTTCCCAACAGGACCCATATCTGTCTTCCTCATACATCCCCCACAGGCGCCAGGAGCCCCAGCCCCCCCAGCACAGCACCGCATCCCCTGTGCTGGCACGGCCCCCGGGGAAAGCGGCGGGCGCAAAAGGCATGCCGGAGGAGGGCCGCGTGTGCGTGCAGGAGCGTGCATATGTGCACGTCAGGGAGAAGGAAGCGGGGTTGTGAGTGCTGGAGGCGTTCTGAGCGCCAGGCACAGGCTGACAGGCAAGGGCTGCCGCTCCCGTAGGAAGATAAACTGTTTCACAACAGTCACGATCGCAGTGAGTAGTTCACTCCAGAGTGCTCCTTCTTGCTGGGGAGGGAGAGGATAATCAGAGCCGAGAGGAGGAGTGTAGGATACGGGGGAGCATCCCAAAGATTATGCGTGTGTGTGGAGGGAGAGTATTTGTGTGGAGAGTGCAGCAACTCTGTAAGCCCCTACAGATGGGGTGCGGACACACACAGGAGAGGAGCAATGCACAGTAACGCAGCCCCCTCCAGTACTGATGTGGAATGCTGCCCGGGGGCAGAGGTCACTAAACCTGCCAGAACTGGCACTTGAGCAAACCAGAAATGCACGAATAAACTAAAATACTTCATGGACCGAAAATGTTATAGACTTGGAATATACTGGAGTGGGAGAGCAGCCAACTAGCCTCCTCTCAGTTCTACAGAGAAGTGCAAATATATTCAAATATTGTGTGAAAGGACAAGCCCTCCTGCAGGAGCTCAGCTCCAGCTCTCCTTTCCTAGTGCAGCAATTCTGTAAAGATGTGTCCTAGGCTTGGACTCAGAGACTCTGCTGATAACTGGAGCCCGGTTAGCTTGAAGTTGCCTCTGTGGCCGTGCTCACATTTTTTTGGTGCTGAGGCTGTTTGAAGTGGTCTAAGCAATACCAACCGCACAGAGCTTGCTCAGATCCTCCCTGTTGTGCCAGCGCAACACTATACACAACTGCCTGGCAAACCAGATCCGGGAGCTGTTCTGGCAGAGGAGCCACCATCTTTTGTCTTTGTGGGGTTAGTCGTCTTCCAGCACAGCTCATTGCAAGGCTCTGAGCAGCACTGTGCACCCCGGCTTGGCTCCCAGATTTGAATCAGCTGATACAGAGACGGTTGGGTAGCTGCCAGCACCACACCCTGTGTCATGCCAGCACAGGTGAGTGCCCATCCACCCAAGCTGCAGCTCTGCAGCAATGCAAGCCGAACTGCCACAGTCTGGCTGTTCTCCCTGCTCCTGGCGTGGGACTTAACCTTCTCTGTGCACTGACTGACTCTGCTCTCAATTAGTTCACCGTGACAAAATGGCAGAGGACAGATTGCCAAAAGACAGCAAAGGGTTTTCTCTTGGGGTAGCACAAGAGGGCAACCCCCTACCCCACAGCTGAGAACTGGACCTGGCAAGGAGTGTGTATGGGGATCCCCCAGCAGTTCAGCCCATGGCAAACCTGAGCAGCAAGAGGCCTGAGATGACCTTCAACCTGCTGAAATAAAGTGTTTTGTTTCCATCCAGATCAGCTCTCTTAACTGGTTTGCCACATGTCTACATGCTCCTATGTCTAGTGCAAAGAAATTAAATACATGACTCGAGCAGGAGGGGACTAGCACCACAGGGCTACCTTGCCACCCTCTTCATATCTCAGGTGTCCAGCTGCTTGCTCTTGTCCCACAGCACCACTCAGCCAGGCCTTTGTGATACAGGGCAGGACAGATTTGGGATGGAGCAGCAGGGGCAGGGTTGGGCAGACGCACTTCTGGGCGTTGAACTCTGTTCTCTGCTCTTCTGGTCCTTCCCTGTCCTCTGCCCCACTGCTCCCTCCCTTCCTGCAGGTGAGGTCCTATAGTAGACAGGGTGGCAACTCAGTGGCAACCCTGTCTGGCAGGATAGGACACTGAAAACATCCACTTGACTGAGATGAGGCATGAGCAAATGAGAAGAACACTGGGCTGATTGTGGCTCCTTGCAGCCCAGGATCTGTGAGCACCTGTGCCAGCAGCACTGCAGTCTATGCCCTCAGGTGGGCTGAGATCCAGAGGGCTGACTGACTGTGTTAGGACAAGGGGAGCAGCAAGAATAATTGGAGTAATTAGTGTCATTTTTCCTTTCTCATGTCAACATGAAACATGGAGGAGAAGCCCCCATACCACGGGCACCAGGTGCCTGCATGCATCAGCAGCATCCCCCCGTGCGGGTGCCAGTAGCAGGCACTGTCCGGGGCAAAGGCTGTGGGAAGGTACGTATCCTGGTGGGACACCCCTCCAGCCCTGGCAGGTGACTTTGGACACGCTCTGCATTGCAGCTCCAAACTCCAGGCGTGATCCCTGCTTGGACCACCTACCCAGGGTTTCCCACGCGGCCAGCGGTCCCCGGGAGCAGGTGACCGCGCACCCGCGGAATGTGGGGAGCTGCCGTGACCGTGCGGAAAGCCTTTTCTCACGCCCGCTGATTACCTTCCCAAACCCCGGCACTTCAGGCTTGCCCTTGAGAAGCAAACACTAATTTCAGCCGCACCCTTTCCTGCCCTGGGGCTGCAGGGCGAGGGTATCCTCAACGTACGCCGTGTTCCCCACCGAGGGGTGTGGGACAGGAACCAGCCCTCGTAAAATCTCCCGGATTGAACCTGCTGCCCTCAGCCTGCCAAACTAAACAGAGCTGATGTAAAGCAAATAGCAATGACAACGGCCTGGCTGCTGGCGAGGGTTGGGCAAGCAGCTGGTTTCCAGTTTGCTGGCCTCAGCAGATGGCGGCGGCGGGAGCAGTCGCTGGGAGTTCCCACCCCGCAGGCACCCGGCTCAGCGGCCGAGGCCGGGGCGGGCCGAGGTTCCCTCCTCTCCCGGCTGCCAGCAGTGCCTGCGCAACTCCCAGAGCAAAGACAGCTTCTGGGATTTCAGGGAGCCACCCAGCCGGCCCTGGCACGGGGAAACCGGGGATGCCGCTGGGTGGGTCCCTCCGCCAGCCGCCCTCTTCGTCGGGTGTTTCACTAAAAGGGCTCTGGCCGCCCCGCATTGTAAGGGCGGAAGCTGATGTCAGAGAGAAAGACGCCCGAAGGAACACCCAAAGGCCGGCTGCAGGGGAGGAAACAGGGCACCAGGAGCATGGCTCTTTGGAGCAGCCCCTATGCAGGGAGGAGCATTTGATCTGTCTGGCCTCTGCTGGGCACCCCCGCTGCTGGTGACAGGGGCATGGATGGCACTGGGTGATCTGCCGGGCAATTTTGGCAGAGCAAAATTTGCTGCTGGCAAAGGACGCTGAGGAATCAGACCGCTTTTCAAGAAGTGGATCAGAAAACATCTGTGGTTCGCTTCATAATTTCTTTCCACTTGTTTCAAGTCTAGATTTCTCGGGTTTGCTGGACATGCGCTTTACATCCACACTCCACTCAGCAGCCTGGATGATGGGCACATGCGCTGGGGGTGCTCAGCCAGTACCTGCAGCAGGGCAAGGGCTCATGTGCACTTCTCTCAGAGCAGTGCCTGCATAGTGGCCTCTGTGGCCTGCCTATCTATCTATCTATCTATCTATCTATCTATCTATCTATCTATCTATCTATCTATCTATCTATCCATCCATCCATTTGATCCTCCCAGCTCTGGGCTCTTCCTAGAGCTGGGGTGCTCGCACTGCCGGCCAGTGCAGAGGGCCGCACCGCTGACCCCAGTTAAAAATAAACCCTTCTCAGCGGCATTATTTTTAGCCCTGGACCCTCTCCCCGCTCAGGTTACCAGCGGGCGCCCAGCAGCCACAAGCCGCCCATGGGGCAGCCGGCCGGAGGGGCCTCTGCTAACCCACACCGCGGGAATCCCGGGCCCGGCCAGGCCGAGGTGCCCCGGCGGCAGCCGCGTGGGCAGGACGCCGGCGGGGGTTCGGGGCCGCCGCAGGCCCCGCCCGCCTCGGCCGCCGCCTCCCAAACAAACAACAGCCGCTCCCGCTGCCATGGCGACCCCGCCCCGCCCGCCGCCGTGCCGACGGGGCCCCGCCCCTCCCGCGCGGCTGACGCGCGCTCCGCCGGGGGGAGGCGGAGGGGGAGGCGATGACGTCGCGGCCCCGTTTCCACGGGAACCACGCGCCGACGTCACGGGTTTGTGTGTTGTCAACGTCCCGGCGTCTCCCGGGCAACGTCAGGCGCCGGGCGCGGCCCCGGCAACAGAGACGCGATTGGCCGGGGGGCCGCGGGGCGGGGCCAGCGCGCGCAGACACCGCCCCTCCCCGGGCCGGGACCGGGACCGGGACCGGGACCGGGACCGGGATCGGGATCGGGATCGGGATCGGGATGGGGATGTGTCCGTGCTGGCCCCGGGCCTGAGGGGCCCAGTGGCGACAAAAAGGACTGTCGGGGCTTATGCCCGGCTGGAAATCAAGCGCCACGCAGCCTCTCGCTCAATTCCCCTCTCTCCCCGCCATCCCGGTAAAATGGGGAGGAGGTAAAACTTGGGGAAGAGGTAAAACTTATCGGTTGAGATGCGAACAGAATAATAATTTTTAAAAAAAGTAAAATGCAATTTTTACTTTATAACGGAAAATAATAGTAAAAATAATGATAATAAAAGGGAAAGGAGACAAAACCAAACAAGTGATGCACAATACAAACGCTCACCACCCTCTGGCCAGGGCCAGACCCCAGCACGTGGCAGTGATTTGTGTCTCTCTGGGGTTGCCAGGTTGACAGCACAGCTTTTTACAATATTTTACTGCTTTTTCTGTGTTCTGCACTTGTCTGGGAATAAGGTGCAAATACATTGAATGTGTCCACTGCCCTACGTACTTACTCATGCAATCCCACACACACTACCTGCCACTCTGAACCTGCAGGCTGTCAGGGTGGGGAGATCTGGAAGCCCGGCTGGAATTAACAAGCATTCCAAAACTCCAGTGTCTCGTCCAGGTAGGTCTGGCAGCCTGGAGGGATCCTGCACGGCTGTGCCATACGGCAGGAGGGAGACAGCGGGCCCTGAGAGGGTGGTGTGTGCTGGGTGAGGCCAAGTGCCTGGTGCCCCATTTCAGCTGCATGAGCCCAAACTCAGCTCCACACTCCCGTTCCTCACCAGCACCAGGTGAGCACCATTCTGTCCCGGCTGTCTCCAGCTCCCTGGGAGCTGCTGAGGCACAGGATGCCTTTCTCTCCAGGCTGGTGCCTGCCCACATCTGCACTGGCACTCGGTGCCCAGGGAGGCCAGCACCTTCAAGTAGTGTCTCACATGGGTGTGTGGTGCCAGTTTTGCAGCCCACTGAGCTCTGTTGAGGTCCTAAAGCAAACAGTGACAAAGCAAGTTAACCTGACCCCACTGGCTTGTCAGTCCTGCCCCCTGGCAGCCAGGTTCCCGGGAGGAGAGTACAGGGGACATGCCCTCCACGTACAACCACCAAGTCAAACAGTCCCAAACTGCACTGCTGGGCCTCCTCTCTGAAAGGTCCTTGAGTTTCCAGCCCTAGACTCCCTGACATGTTATTGTCTGCATGTTTAACACATGACCTTGACAGAGAATAAAATGGACAATCTCTTCAGAGACTGGTATGGGTCTGTGGCAAGAGCTTTTCTTGACTTGGGACAAGCTGTGAGATGCTAGCAGTGAGCAAGAGAGATTCTCCTCCAGACTCTGTTCACTGTGCTGAGGGAGCAGAGCACACAGATGATCTGTATATGTCCTGCTCCAGGGTCTCTCTGCACAGGTATATGCTTAACTCTGGTTGTGCAGATACTTAGGAATGAGTTAACACAAAAGATGTTTCCCCTTCCAGCAGCTGCTCCCTGCCAAACCAAGTTGTTTGGCAGATCTGGATGCACGGGGATGATCAAAGCCTCGGGGCTGGGCTGACAGTGCTCTGCACTGTTTACATGTTTGTATATTCATGGCACTGTTAACCCCAGACAATTAAATAATATTGAATTTTGTATTTGTTACATTTCTTAAATACCATCTAAGGAACCTCAGCTTCCTGGGATATTCCCAATGTTTGTTCCTAGAGCAGAGAAGAGCAACTCACTGCATAGATATGCCTTGTTTATTTTCTTTCTCTGTTACTGGGGTCTCTATTCCTGCAGTGGCAGCATCTTTGCACTGAGCTGACTCCTCCCTTTGACTCTGCCTTGAGTGCAGCCTGGCTGTCCATCCAGAGGCACAGCTCAGTTGAGAAGAGTACAAACACCTTGCTTTCAAGTCTTGCCATTCCTTTCAGCAGCAGCAAATGAATGTGACTCACCCGTGGGCCAGGGTGGGCTGAGTCTCTGTGAGTCCCTGTGACAGCCCCATTACTACAAGAGTCAAGTACACAATAATGAAGACCTTACTTGTGTTCATGACTGTCCTCCAGGGCAGCCAGCCCACCTAGCATGCTGCTGTATGACATTGAATGGCACAGGAGAAAGGTGACCTGGGGACTATTTCCAGTGAAGCAGGGCTGTTGCTCCAGGCAGAGACAAAGGCTCAGAGTATCCTTTTTGCTCCAAGACGATCCTTTGTGATCCCTCATTTGTCCTGAGTCCCCTTCAGCCTTTCTTTCCCCACAGCACTCTCCAGCCACAACAATTAGAAGGTTTCTTTCTGTCCCATACTAAACAATCTTCAACATCCTGTCCCTTCAATTCAGCTGCTTTGTTCTGCATCTGTAACAAAATCTCCTTAGCTAAGCACAGTGGCATTTTCCTCCTTCTTCTCAGCACTTCCTTCTTTGCTACCTTTGACCCACTTTACTCAAGAGCCACTGCACCAGTGGAGCAGTGGCTCTTGAGTAAAATGACAGAGGAGCAGAACCCCTTTACTCAGCCCCTAGCACAAGCTTCAGTATCACTGCCCAGCCTCACAGAGGTAGCTTGTGCAGTGTGACCACCCAGCTCCCACCTCCAGAAAGCTCTTGGACACAACAGGAAGCCCAAGCTTTCTCTTGATTATGTAGGGTTTTATTGCAGGCATCTATCTCCCAGGGTTCTGTCAAGGAAATAAATCACAGCTGTGCTCACCTCGTTTGGCTCTTGTCTGATAATCAGAAAAGTCCTGCATCATCCTGTCTGTCACTGGGTTTGAACATGCTGCCTTTCACCAAGCACATTTTCCTCTCCTCCCAGCTGATCAGTGCCCTGCAACTATAACTGTGAACATGCACAACGCCCTGGGATGGGCCTGTGGTGCTGGAGCTGGTGGAGAGATAAGAGGCCAGCTTGGGCCATGGTGTTCCGGCTTTGTCGTGATGCCATGGCACACATGGCACCTTGGTGACAGCAGCAGCAGGAGTTTAGGAGTTTTATCTGGAGAACTTTGTGCTTGAATTACTCTGGGTTATGAACCCTGTCTCGTGGGGTGATGGCTGCCAGCCTGGCCTTAGGGCAACAGGGTGCAGAAGAAGTGCTTCAATGGGTGAAGCTCTTTCACAGCTGCTGGCTGTGAGTGGTGCATGGGTTCCTCAGAGTGTGCAGCAAGGTCCAGTCCTTCCTGGTGAGTTAGTATCCAGCATGGTGCAGGCAAAGAGTGGTGAGAATAAGTGGGATGGCTTGACAGCATCATCCGCAGTAATTGGTGGCCCATGGCACGCGGTTGTGCGACCACGAGATGCCAGGATGTCTCTGCTCGTGGTGTTTGTTCTTTAGGATGTCCTCGTCACACACCCAGCTGCTGTGATTATTAATTACTATTTATACTTTGCTTTGGGTATGCACTGTACCTTTAAGACCAGCAGAGGTGGGAACCCTGCCCGGCTGGAGGCTCCCGGGCTAGGTGAGAGTGTGACAGCTGCAGTGTGTCTTGGGGGAGTTCAGGCCACTCTGATAACATACTGTGAGCTCTTCTTCCACCTTTTGCTCCCCAGTGACATCAACAGAGGGGGCAGGCTCCCACCATCAGTTTTTCAGCCCCCTTTTCTGTTCTTCCATCCTGTTTCTTCTGAGCCCTGCAGCCTCTGCCTGGCTTTTTTGGCCTCTCTGGGGCCAAGGAGAGGGATGGGATCCTTTGTGCTATACTGGGAGTGAATGCATTGAGGGGACACCTGGAGCAGTGGGTGTTCAGGTGTGTGCAGGAAGAGTTTCACAAATGCCCCTGGATCCTACCCATAAAGTCTGTACAGGTTGTCGTGCAGATCCTCTGATAGTTTGGCCAGGCAGTGATGACTTCTCAGTGCTCAGGGGAGCTATTTCTTGGTGTCTATAACAGTGCCCCCTGCATGCCAGCCCTGCTGCTGGACTCTGGCTGTCTGGTCTCCTTCCCAATGATCCCAAGAGTCCCTGGTTAGCTGGAGACAGGTCCATCATGTTGTGTGCCTAGAGAGGGAACATGGAACCATGTCAATGATGCTGACAGAGAGTGAGTTGACACAGTCATGAGACTACCAAAGGGCCATGTTGCTGGCATGAACTTTCCCCTGGTGCATGGCAAAATTTAGGCACAGCCATCTCTTGCCCCTGGAGTGGGTTCTGGCTGTGCAGTTGCGCTGGCCCACATGCCTCAGGTGCTTTTCTGCTGCCGTTTTCCAAGGCCAGCCTGAGTCGCAAGCTCAGATAAGGAGGGGTGTGAAAATAGGGCCAAGTTCCAGTGCTGCACTCTGAGGCTTAGGAGCTTGCTGTTCTGTTGTAAGCCTCAGAGCTGCAAGCTTTCCCATCTCCCTGCTTGATAGGAGGAAAAGTGGAGGCCATGAAGGTGGAGGGGTTCTGTTGCATGCAGGGCGAAATCCTCATTGGATGGATGTTGGTGGATGTTGTCCTTCTGCCCTGCTGGCACCATTGTGATGCCCAAGAAGTGCAGAGGGCATGGCCTCTGCTGTTTGGCTAGGCATCTGGGAAGAGCCATGTCTCTGCTGGTGATAGTGAGCAGCCACCTCCTCCTCACCAGCATGGGATCCAGAGGTGCAGCAGGCTTGTCTGAAGCAAGGGAATAGTCCCTAGAGGAGTGTGTCCCTGCAGATGAGGCCCAGGCAAGCACCACCAGAGCCTGGCAGAACCCTGCTGACCCTGGTTGTACAGGTTTAATAATATTGTAGTGCTCTCTGAACTCATGGTCTGCTCTACAGGTCACACTAATTTGTGAGGGTCTAATGCCTCTTCCCATTCCCAGCTGGCAAGGGAGGTGAGGAACTTCCATCAGCCTGGCATGATGGTTGAGGGCAACCCTCTCACCCAGGCATGAGGGTTCATGATCTGACTCTGTTTTGTCCCTGCGGTACCGCTGCTTCCTTTTTTTGTTCTCACACATACTGTGGTAAAACGTGTGCACCCTGTGTTTGGAGCAAACAACAAACCCACGTCATGTGTTTTCGCTTTCTCTGTTTCATTGCCTCCACGTGTTAGAAATGAGCGGCATCCGTGCACTTTCCATTTGGTACAAACAGATCATGCTTGGTCACGGTGGAGATGGCAACAGGTGGTTTGCAGGGGCACCACAAAAATACTGTGGGCTTTGGTGAAGTGGATCCCCTCCCTCATTTCCAGGCACTTCTTTTGGGGAAGGTAATTTGGCTAGAGGAGCCCTGGGGCAGTTTCTAGACAGCAAGGCTAAACAGTATTTTTCTGAAGTGCACCTGGCAAATGTCTGAGACTGGAAACTATGTCAGAGGCTCTTGCCCGTGCTGGTCACCAATGTGTCTACCTAGGCCCTGCTGGGGAGGTGGCTGCAGAGGTTTGGCCTGTTGCTCAACACTGGCAGGGGTGGCAGCGTTGTGGCTTTGCCGATTCGCTGGCACATCCCTCCTCTGGGCAGGGCTGAAGGCCTCCTCACCTGCAGCCTGAGGCTGCCAAAGGGACCGTGCTTGCCCCAGTCTTTCAGTAGCTGGCATGAGGGGAATGCTGGCAGGGGCAAAGAACCCTTGGCAGCACAGGAACCTGGGGTCACCATTGCCTGCCCCGAGATGGAGTAGCCCACAGGCCAGCAGTGAGTGGATGAGAGCAGCAGGGGCCCCCGCAGGTCCTTTCCCAGGGAGCGGTACGGGCCCTGAGCTGCGGCAGTCCTTGGCTGTCCCCTCTGCTCTGACGGGCAGTTCAGAAATAGCAGCTGGCCCAGTTCTCCCGCCCCCGTGGCCCAGATCTCTAAGAACGGAGGTTGCTCGCGCAGCAACAGCAACAGCAGCAGCAGCATCAAGCGCTGCATTTAGCCCATGAGCTCAAACAGAGAGAGAGGCTGCCAGCAGGATCCCAGCCTGGCTGGGTGACGCTCCTGCCTAGAGACTGCGCTGCAGGCTCTGTTTGTTGCTGTAAACACGCTCCCTGCTGCAGCTTCCCTGTTACTATCTATAGCCGCGATCTCTTGGCTCCCGTGCAAGGCGAGTCTGCGGTCTGGCTCCCACCTTAGCCTGACCTGAGCCAGGGCTGCCTGACATCCCCGTCGTGGGTGGGTGTCTCCGGGCTTCGCTGCAACAAGGATCAAAACAAAACCCAAACTGGAGGAAAGGACGAGCCTCGCCCCTCTTTCTCCTCGTCGGTGGTTTCCCGGTGGCCTCTTGCCCATGCTCTTGGCAGCTATCCCAGCCCCCCCGAGCACTGCTCCCAAGCTCTCCCAACCTTCCCGGAGGGCTGCGGCCCCTCAGGCTTCCCTGCCAGGGCTTCCCACCGCCCTGCGCCTTTACCCTCACTCTCGACAGTTACAAACATACATAATAGATAAGCCAATAGTGATACAGGAGGGTAACGCGCTTCTTGCTGCAGGGAGGGGTGTAAATTGAGCTTTCCGTGCGTGGGGCCCGCCGAGTACCTGCGCCCAGCTACGGGCAGACCCCGCTCGGGGCTGGCGATGGGGCCTGACTTGCAGCGCAAAGCGCACGCCTGGCCGGCCGGGCCCCTTCTTCGCCGCCTATCCTTGGAGCAGCTTGCCCCGCAGCAAGGCTGTGCGGGGTCCCGCTGAGGGGAGGGGGTCACTTGCGGCGACACGGCGCCCTCGGGGAGGGGGTCACCTGCTGCGGGACAGCAGCCCAAGGGCAGCGCCGGTCCCCAGAGCCCCGGCAGGGTCTCGCCAGGCGGGGGGGGAGGGGCCGTCACGTCCCGAACCGTCCCGTCCCGTCCCGCGCGCCGCCCGCCCGCCCGCCGCACTTGGCTGCAGCCTGGAGCGCTTCCCGTCAGTCACGCCCCCTCGCACAGGATGTATCCCATATAAGGATATCTGCGTCAGTGGGTTCCCGAGACCGGCCGTACCACTCCACGCGGGTGGGAAGCTCCGTTGCCGCTCCCTCCTGCTCTGGCCTGGGGCCCCCCCGCCCCTGCGGCCGCTCCCCGCCCCGTGCCGTGGGTCTGTGCCGGGGGGGGCGGTGGCAGACGGCGCGCGGGGCGGCCCCGGGGAGGCGCGGGGCGGGCGCGGGGCGGGCGGCCCCCCCCGTGGGAGCGGGTGGCGCGTCCCCGGTGACGTCGGCGGGAGGGTATAAAAGGGAGGCACGGCGCGGTACTCCAGCAGCTCAGGCAGCCTCGGCGGTGGAGCGGAGAGACGCGCGGCGCGGACTAGACACAGGGACGCACGTAGCCGACCCCTCCTCGCTTCGTCCCCAAGGACGCTTCGCCACCGTCGCATCACCTCTCACCTCCGGCTTGCGCACACCGAGCCGACATGATGTACCAGGGCTTCGCTGGGGAGTACGAGGCTCCGTCCTCCCGCTGCAGCAGCGCTTCCCCGGCCGGGGACAGCCTCACCTATTACCCCTCCCCAGCGGACTCATTCTCGAGCATGGGCTCGCCTGTCAACCCGCAGGTGAGTTGAGTCGCCGATCGTGCCGGCTGTGCTCTTGGCCGGGGCAGGAGCACTTAGGAGGGGACGGGACGGGAGCGGGTGGCGCGGGACTGGCCGTGTCCGCGGAGGAGGTCAGGTCGGGGACTGGAATGGGGAGCGGCCCCGGTGCGAGGCGGGGCGGTCGGGGGGTGCCGTAGCCCGGGCCGCGCTCTGCGGCGGGTGTGTAAAGCGGCTTCATTGATAAAACGCGAGTTCATTGAGGAGACTCCGGAGCAGCGTCTGCGTCAGCGCGGACGTCAGAGATATTTATAACAGGCCGCTCTCGTGTGGAGCCGGCGCTGGCAGCGCGGCGCCGCGGCCCCGGGGACGGCGGGGAGCGGCCCGGGCGCTCCGCTGACGGCAGCCCCCCCTTCCTCTGACCTACAGGACTTCTGCACCGACCTGGCCGCCTCCAGCGCCAGCTTCGTTCCTACGGTGACGGCCATCTCCACCAGCCCCGACCTGCAGTGGCTGGTGCAGCCCACTCTCATCTCTTCGGTGGCCCCCTCCCAGAGTCGCGGGCACCCCTACGGCGTCTCGGCGCCCGCCCCCACCACCTACTCCCGCCCCGCAGTGCTGAAGACGCCGGGCGGCCGCGGGCAGAGCATCGGCCGCCGGGGCAAAGTCGAACAGGTGAGTGCGGATTGGAGTTGGGGGGATTGGGGGGACGCGCCTCCGGCGGGTTGCCCTGGTCGGGGGGCACCGGGCTGGCAGCGGGACTGAGCGGCCCCTCTCTGCCCACAGCTGTCCCCGGAGGAGGAGGAAAAGAGAAGGATCCGCCGGGAACGGAACAAGATGGCAGCGGCCAAGTGCCGCAACCGGCGGCGGGAGCTCACCGACACGCTGCAGGCGGTAAGTGCTGCCCGGGAGGTGGCGGGGAAGAGGGAGTACCCGGGGCGGGGATGACAGGAGGAAGGGGACTCCAGCTGGGAGTGATGCCGGCCCTGGCTGACAGCCCGCTCTCTCTGCAGGAGACCGACCAGCTGGAGGAGGAGAAGTCCGCGCTGCAGGCGGAGATTGCTAACCTGCTGAAGGAGAAGGAGAAGCTGGAGTTTATCCTGGCGGCCCACCGGCCCGCCTGCAAGATGCCCGAGGAGTTGTGCTTCTCCGAGGAGCTGGCAGCTGCCAGTGCTGCTACCGCGCTGGACCTGGGCACCCCCAGCCCCCCCATGACCGAGGAGGCTGCCTTTGCTCTGCCGCTGATGCCTGAGGCGCCGCCGGCCGTGCCGCCCAAGGAGACCGGCAGCAGCGGGCTGGAGCTCAAGGCTGAGCCCTTCGACGAGCTGCTCTTCTCCACGGGGCCGCGGGAGGCCTCCCGCTCTGTGCCCGACATGGACCTGCCTGGGGCCTCCTCCTTCTACCCGTCGGACTGGGAGTCGCTGACTGCCGGGACCAGCGGGGAGCTGGAGCCCCTCTGCACCCCTGTGGTGACCTGCACCCCGTGTCCCAGCACCTACACCTCCACCTTCGTCTTCACCTACCCCGAGGCAGACGCCTTCCCCAGCTGTGCTGCCGCGCACCGGAAGGGCAGCAGCAGCAACGAGCCCTCGTCTGACTCGCTCAGCTCCCCCACCCTCCTGGCCTTGTGAAGGGCTCCAGCACTGACTGACCTGCTGGGCCCCCTCCCCTGCCCACGCACCCCCACGGACTTGCAGCTGTGCCCCATGGGGCTCCCCAGGCCTGGGGAGGGCCCTGCCACCGCCACCCCCTGTCTGGCCTGGTGCCCCGGGGCCTGGCAGAGCGTCATGCACCGAGGTCTCTTACCTCTTCCAGAGATGTAGCAAATCGCATGGAGTTTGTCTTGTCCCCAGTGGCCCATCCATGAGAGCTGGTAGTCTGTAGCATGTCCCACATGGCTGGGTAGGTGACTCCCTCCCCTCCTTAGTATCACTAGCATTATCTAATTAATCTCTTGGTTTTAAATGATTGGAATTTAACCTGGTGCTGGGTATCTCCAACTCGTATCTAGTGCAGCTGATTAACAATAACTACTGTGTTCCTGGCAATATCGTGTTCTGATGACTTAGCAATGACCCATCTTACGTGGGGGGAAAGAGACTCTATTTTATTTTCTAGTAGGTAGATAAATAGCTATATCCATGTACTGTAGTTCTACATTGATGTTCATTGTAACTTTACTGATCATGCATTGTTGAGGTGGTCTGAATGTTCTGACATAAGTTTTCCATGAAAACGTTTTTATTGTGTTTTTAATTTATTTATTAAGACGGATTATCAGATATTTATATTTTTATTTTATTTTTTTCTACCTTGAGGTCTTTTTTGACATGTGGAAAGTGAATTTGGATGAAACTTAAGCATTGTTTGCTTATTATTGTTCAGAGACATTGTCAATAAAAGCATTTAAGTTGACTGCTGGAGCTGTCCTTGTGTTGCCTTTTCCACTTGCTTCCTTGCAACCTCAAAGGGGTTCCCTAGCCTCTAATTTTGTCTGGGCTTTATAAACTATATATATAAACTGCTGTACCAACTTCAGACGACTGCAATCTGCCTGAGGCTTAGGGTGCATCAGGGTGAGAATACCATTTAGGCCAGCCCTGTCCTTGTCCTGGTGCTAGTCAGGGCTGGCTGTGGTTACACCCATCCCAGTAGGCAGCAGGGTCACTCCCTATGGACTTTCCCAGCTGATCTGTCTGGGTCTGGTCCCCTTCTGTGTCTGTGTTACCTGCTGTGGCCTTTCACCAGCTAGCTGGAGGTTGTGCTGGAAAGACGGTGAAAGGGCACCTCTGGGCTGGGGCCCACATGACCATTTCCACGTGCCTAACAGCCCAACTTCCTTCTCCCTGGCTCTGGGTGCCCTGGATGTGGTCTGGTTCCTCTAGGAGTAGCTGCAGCCTATCCTCTTTGGACATGAGGGAAAGAGGAAGGCTTGTGCACTCCTCAGTTTGGGCTGAGTGGTACAAGGCAAACCACTGGCTCTTCAATTTCTACTAAAGCCAGCCCAGTCCTTGAGTGAATGAGTTAGTGTAAATGGCACACACATTCTAGGAATGTGCTGCCTCCTTGGGTTCTCTGAAAATATGGTCTCTCCTGCTTAGTTAGTTGAGAGGGGCTGGTACCCTCTGTCACCCTTGCTTGTGCAATGAATGTGCTCTGCTGACAGTAGGCCAGGTTATCCCTGCATGCAGAGCAGTGGTCTGCTCCCTCCCCAGTGGCTGCACATGAAGGGGCCTCTGAGAGTGGCAAGGCCTCCCTGACAGCCTCCAGCCCTGTCAGCCCAATTTAAGAACTCCTCTCCCAAGGTGAAAGCAAAGATGTCACCTGTGCTGGCATGTGTGTCCAGCCGAAGGCCATCTTGACACCATGGTCTCAGGGAATCTCTGTAGGCTGGCATTCAGGGTTGTGTTTCTCTAAATCCACACTTCCTGATCACTGCAGCAGGGTCTGCTTTTTCTAACTCCTTCCCTAATCAGAACACACAGAGGATGTATTTCATCTCAGTAGTGAGTATTGCAGCTCCATGACTTGCTCAACAAGGCCTGCCCTGTCTAAAAGCAAATATTACAAGCACAGTTCCCCATCTTTCAACATTAATCTGTAGGCAGAGCTGACAAGTGATGAAGACTAATCCCACCTGCTACTGAGAAGCAGCTACCTTCATGTTGTCACTTGAGTTTACACGGGCAACACCCGGGTGCAGCAAAGGCACGGTAGCACTGAACCATGAAGCAGTCATGTAGGTGGTAGGTGACGCTTCAAGAGAGTCAGATTTATGTGACAGGTAACCTGTGAAGTCAGTAAATCTGGAATCACAATGTGCTGTCTTGCTGAAAGACCACTGAGTTCAGAACTGAACAATTTGGGTCCCTGGGAGCCTGTGCATGCTGCTGAAATCACCAGACATTCAGCAGAGGCAGAAAGGAACAGGGATCCACCAAGCCCAAAAATACCACACAGTTCCCTCAAAGCAGGTGGAGTGATCCTGGCCTCGTAATCTCTCATGCGCATTGGACAGACTAAAGCAAAATCCAGAGCTAAATTCAAAGAGACAGCAGTCCTGCAGCCTAACCAAGGCTTCTCTTTTTAACAGAAGTGTCAGCTTCTACATTTGTTATGCGAAGATGTCAATTCCAGGTTCCAGCCTTACCCCTTGCCTTCATCCACAAACAACCCAGAATTCAGGATGTGCTACATAAAATGTATGCTGTGCTATGAACGTGATTTATCTGCTTCCTAGCATTTGAGAATTATATAGTGAAGTTACACTTAAAACAGGGGGAATCTTACCACTATCTTCAACTGAGAAATAATGCAACAACCTCTGCCTGCAATGTGTTATAAGCATGTGCTTCAATTACAAGCTGTATCTGATACATCACACAGATACCAGCACAAAGCTTTGTGAAACACAACAATGGAACGAGATAAGACACGTAGGGAACGCTGGTGTTATTTCTGTCGCCTCCCGCGCTCCTGATCCCTCTGAGGGCAGCAGTGTAATTAATTCTTAGAAATGCAACTGCAACATAACGCGAGACACGGCGGAATTGTCGTTACGAATTAGAAAGTAGAGCTGTAAAACAACGTGAAGATCCTCAGGCGCGTTTACGGTAGACTAAAGCAGGGCTGCCCAGCACAGCAGTACCCGGATACGGGAGGGTGTTGCGGATCTCGGTGCTGAAGCAGCCGCAGTCCCGACACGCTTCTGAGCGCGCCGCCCCCCCGGGGTACCTGCCGGTACCTGCGACCAGCGCGGGGCTCCCGGGTCGGGCCGGGCCCTCACGGCGGGCGGCGCGCGCCCCGCCCCTCCCCGCCGCGTGCCCCGCCCCGCGCCGCCGCGCCTGCGCGCGCCCGTGTTTACTGTTTGGTTGCCGGGGCGCCGCGCGCGGGCGCACCGGGGACGTGACGTGACGTCGCGCTCCCCGCGGGGACGCCGCGAGCCAGCGCCGTGACGTGCGCGCTTCCGGCCGTGCCCATATATGGCGAGGCGGCGGCGGGGGGCGCGTGCGGCGGGAAGGATCCCGAAGGAGGGCGGGACGCGCCCCGGGACGGGCGGCCGCGGTCCCCGCCGCCCGGGACACCGCTCCCGCCTCGCCCCAGCGGGCTGCTCGCGGGTGGTGCCCCCGGTGGGCTGGCAAGGCGGCCTGGCCTCCGTTCCGCCGTTCCTCACCCGTTGCGGGGTGAGGTGTCGGGAGGGGGAATGGGGATTTCACGCAGCCGGGTGTTGAAGCCCGGGCGAGCTCTCACGTAACGGTTTGTCGCTCTCGCTGTCCCTAACTGGGCTTCCGTGGCATCACCCCTCCCCATGGAAATCTCCGCAGTCAGCTCTGAGCTGGCAGAATTGATCCGTGATGGTGGGAAAACAAAACAAAACAAACCGCCCCCCTCTCCCCCCCCTCAGTTCCTTAGTAGGTGGAAAAAAAATAAGAAAACAATTACCCCCCCCTCCCCTTTATTTATTTTTTTCCCCTGCAGGTGCAGCTCAAGTTCTGCACTATGAACGTGGCTGCAGTGTACCGGCTGACCAGGCACCTACAGCCTCGAACACTTGCTCTGCCAGTTCTGGTGCCCTTTGTCTTTTTGTTACTTTTTTGTTATTCTTTTCTTACAAAAATCTGACTTTACTGCTTTCTGTCAAAATAGAACAGGAAGCCTGCCAAAAAAGTTATCAGAGCAAGTGGACAGTCCAAAAAATTTGATTATTCAGAAGGGATAAGGTTTTGGTGAAAAATTATATCAATATTTTGCTCTGTGCTCACTGTAGAAGAACCTAAGAATATTCCTATACTTATACTTGATTTCGTGAAAGATTTATCAGAGGATGTTTCAAGCTGAAGGTTTGCAGAAAGGGTAATGAAATAAATGGCTAAAATAAAAAGTGTTGAACAATTGGCCTGCATTATGTTCATCCAGGAGTTCTAAGAGAAGACAAGACTTAAATATCTGAGCTGCTTACTGGTGTTTTTTGTGTCACGTTGCATTTAGAAGGGCTTTGATAGCAGAGAATGGGAAGATTAATAAAAAAAAAACAAAAAAAAAAAACAGCCTGAAAAGTTCTGTAGAGGTGCTGAGCAATGAGCCTGTTCTCTGTACCAGCCAAGATAGTGAAAACTTTAAAGAGGTGGAGTAGTGGGTGCAGGGAGAAAATGGGGTACCATGAGGGCTTGCAGAGCCTTTCTCATGAGAACTCCTGGCCTCACACATTGTTTGGAGTCCTGTGAGGAGTCAGTAAAGTATGTGGACTAGAGACATTCAGCTGATATTTCCTACTTGGGTTTCTAAAAAGTATTCAACTTTTGAATCAACATAGATTCAAAATCTATGAACAAAACCTTTTGAAGAAACTGTAGGATAAGATAAATTTTTGTGTGGATAGATGGCACTGCATTAAAGACAGGTCTCTGTAAGATGGAGCAAAAATATTTCTTAGTAGAATGCGTCATTATACAAAGTTCCACAAGGATCTGAATTGGAGCCTGTGGACTGAGAGCAAAGGTAGTAAAATGTCACATTACAAAGTGAGTGGGTGGTACAATTTGATGTACATACATATAAAGTGTTTTAAATGGGAGATAAAGAATCCATTTCAATCATGCAGAAACAGCCTAGAAGCTGATTTATCACTTGGGAACAAGATCTTGGCATAATAATAGTTCTGTGAAAACCTCAGTTCAAGGCTTGGTAAATGAGCAAAGCGAGTGTTAGGAGATAAGGAATAAGAGCAAGAGAATAAAAGCAGAGTGTCATTGTGGCACGGGATAAATCCATGGTGTGCCAGTGCTTTGAATGTTGTGTACAGTTCTGATCTTTAGAAGGACGTAGAGCACCTTAAGAGGTTCAGACAAGTAGATGTTAGGAAGTGTAGGACAGCTTCTAGGTCAGAAGCAGGTAAGTTAACTGGGGCTCTTCAGCCTAACAAACACATGTTAGGGGAGGTTTCTTTCAGTATAAGAATGATGAACAGCAAGCAAACCTTGGGGAAATGTGGAATAAAACCAGACTTGAGAATGTTGCTCTTTTTTGTTTGTTTTGTTTGGTTGGTTTTTTTGAGATGAAAAGTCCAGAAAATGAACACAAAAGCTAGTGAGGACTGTTAAGTACACATATATCCCCCTTTGTCTGTGCAAGTTCTGATTTTGAGATTTCTGGAGCCTTAGGGAATATTGTGGTAAGGCAGCACTACTCACTGACCACTGACTTTGTCCTTACTACTTTCTTCAAGTGGTTGCTACCAGGTAGTGTCAGAAGACTGTGGCTGATAACAGAGAGGGGTAAAAGCTGTGCTTGATTTAATCAAACATGACCATTTATATGTGGGTTTGTAGGTATTGAGCTGAACTTTCGCTCTTTCCTGTGCTTCCACATTGTAATGGTGTTTGAAATTTGTTTAAATTACCAGAAGATGTGATCTCATATGTCCGTGCACCTTATCTGTTCAGATCTTTTGCTGATAAGGTTGTTCTTTGGAGCTGCATCCGGTAGTCTTTCCAGGCAGGGATAGGCTGGTGACCCAGCGAGGTGCTGAAGTGAAACCAACAACACCCATTCTTCTCATTTGGAAACAGCGGATGTCCACGAGGGACCTGGATATTGTATCAACAGGATGTCGTGGGAAAACAAAAGAAGGCTGTAACTAGCATGTGGACAATGTATCTTTATTATTTCCAATTAAGGAGCTCTTGTTCTGTGGTGTGGTGTCCTGTCCCCTGCCACCCTCCTGGCATCTTTAGTCTGTACAACAGCAGATTTTCAGCTCTTCTTCACTGATTAGATTTGAGCTCTGTTTTTGTACAAATGTTTTGTAACTTGGTCTGTTGGCTGTGGACAGCTGCAACATTAAAGGAGTGATTTTAATTCTGATTGCATTGCATCTTCCACATGGTAAGGATTGAGTGCATTTTAAATAGCCCATCTTGAATCTTCTCATGTTTGGGAAGAAGAGAAGAAAAACCAACTCATTATATAGTTTTTATCAGGTTTTGTTTGCAAAATTAAATATTTCCCCTGAATAGGTAATGGTATTGCAAAGGCCATGAAATACAGTCGCAGTGTTAGTCTTAAAGCATATAATCTGAAAAGTACATGGAATTCAGATATTGCAAGGGTATTTGGGCTTTTAAATAAAACATTATTTTGACATGTTTTGAAGTATATTGGGTGCTTCATCATGAGAGTGATGAAATTCCTGCTATGAAGCATTTGAATTCTAATTGTGGGAAAAATAACAGTTGCCAGTAGCACATGCTAGAGAAAGACAAGCTCTGTTACAGCATTTAGGCATGTGGTATGGCAGTTGAATTAAAATAGTAACGTAACCTAATGGTGATGTGTCACTAACCTCGAGGACACCAGGGAAGATAAAACAAAGTAATTTGCTGTCATTACATAAGAACTGAGTACAAAGCCAAGAATGGGGTTTCGGCACAGATAAGGATTTCACTCCAAGACTTTAAAAGAATTCAGCTCTTCAAAGCTTTAACCATCCACGGGCCTCTCAGATCCTCCCATCCTCTTAATTCTCTTCCCTCCCCACCCCCACCCTTTCCCCTGGCTGTGGTTTTTTGCTGCTATTTGTCAGCAATTTCCAGGTGCCACAGGCTTGAGTCCCCTGGCTATGCCTGTACTGCTGAATCAAAGAGGATAGGGCTTTGACTCCTGCTTTTCCACTGGGCTCTAGTACTCAGTAATATTTCTAGTTGCTGGAAACAGTCTTGGCATGTGTCAACCAGCAGTCTCCAAGATGATGGCTGGGTGTAATTCAGAGGGTAGCATGTGTCCAATGAGCAGTGAGCAAGACACTCTTCTGGGTGATCTAGCAACATCCCAGCAGGTTTCCTACTGTCAAACACACCTTTGTGCTGTGGCATAAGTCCTTTAGCTTCATGTTATAAATCATCCCTCTGGGCTATGGCACAAGCTCGCTTTTATTAAAATCTGCCTGTTTGGAATAACACTCCTGAAATAATATTTATATAAGACCACGTGTAGTTCAGAGGTGACCACCAGCCAGGTGCTGTGCACTGTGAGTGTGGTGAGCGACCGTCCAGCCCTTCCACCACAGAACAGTTCCTGGCCCAGCTCCACTTGGCATTGCAGATGCTGCCTGTGTCAGGCTATGAACAAGCTCTGGCAGGTTAGGGGATTTACCTTGTTGTAAGGGTTGTGTAACATGTTCAGCGCTCCAAAAGGAATCCCGATGACTGCAGTGTCTGATAAATTATCTCCAAATAATCCTAAATATGGGGTGGGATTCAAGAGAAACATGAACAGATGTTTTTCACTGAATGGCAGCTGTAATTGGTGGGAACCATGGTGAAATAACACACATGGAAGGAAACACGTTATTCTACCTGGATGTGTATTTTCAAGACCTTTGTTTGTGTCTGGGAGCTAAGTCAAGGGGCATGGTGATGGTTCCCACACTTTAAGAACCACAAAATAATAGTCATATGAGCTACCTATGCCTCATCCCTCAGAACGGATGATCCTGATTAGGAGCACTTATTTGAGAAAAGTTTTATCCATATTCTACATACCTTTAGGTTCCAAGGGCAAATGCTTCACTGGATCTTAGTCCCAACACATTTAGTCAAGACCTAATGAAATTCTTTTTGTTGTTTTAGTTCTTATTGCAGAAAGTTTCTACAGGAATGCAAGACTCTTTCTCATTACACCAGAATAGTATTAACATGACTTCTTCATAAACCTGTCATATAGTCATATGTCATTAACATAAGTCAAGATTTGCCAAGAAAACTTTAGCACTTCAAGAAAAATTTAGAAATTAGGGGATTTTTCATATCTTTTAGAACGTATAATTGGAGAAAGATTTACTGTATTTTCATGCCAAAATGAAATACAATTTACTTGCCTATTCGTTATAGAGTAGGTAAGGATGGTTCTGGAACCAATGAGATGGTTCTGGAATGGTGATACTTCTGTGTTTGTGGTAAAAGTGCCAACCTGTTCCATTTGCTGGATATATGGAATAGAGTGTAACTCAATGCAGTCAAACCAAGCAAAATATCTTTTTTCCAAATCACTTTATGACCAGAGTTGGCACTGTTTTTCCACTCCATGCCACTCTATCACTTGTTCTTGTATCATGGCAAAGTAACTGTGGCTGAAGGCCTAAACATCGGTTGGGTGCATGTGAGAATGATTATCATAGCTAACTTAAGGCACGTGTAGTAGCACAGGGAATGACCTCACAGCTTCCAATCTTGTAATAAATATAGCTTAATTACTGGATATTGCATGACAGCTTGTGCCCTGCAGGTGATTGGGCACAGA
>NW_026612934.1:0-24999 GCF_029582105.1 Oenanthe melanoleuca | reverse complement strand
ACAAACATGCTAGGGAGAAGCCACCTGAAATAGCAAATGTTTCTAATTATAAAGTAAAAGCTGCCTTTCTGAGCTATTTGGTTCTTTATTATACCTGTAACAACCCGAAAATGTACTTGGCTACAATTAGACTTCCAGATACAATAAGTGAATTGTAAATGGAAACCACCCCGTGGAAAATTACACCATTAGCCTGGAGCAGTAACCCTGCTCTTTACAGTTTATGGTGCTGCACAGCCTGTACATCCAGTAATGTTCTGTGCGCCCATGAAGTTGAGAGGACAGTTTCTTAAAAGCAGAACAGTTTAGGGTTTTTTTAAATTTTAATTAAAGTAATTATTACATGCTTTAATGTATATTATTTTTTAACATTTCCAGACTTCTCCACATTATTCAGCCATCACTGATTCATCACAGTGCTCATGCAGAAACAAGAATGGCATAGCTGACACAGGAAAAAAGGAGCAGGTAGAAGCAGGACCATCCAGGTCCAGTGCATCCAGGCAAAGACAGCAGAGAATGATTCACAGTACTCACTGTCTAAATCTGTCATGTCTTGGCTGCTGTAAAGAGGTCGTCACACTGGCTGAGATTGACATCTGGAGCCAGCAGTCTGAATGTGGACTCTTCACCTGCTTGCTGCGCTGGGAGTCAGGGGCATTTCAGATGCCACTGGAGATGGTTTGAGTGGGGTCTTCAGAAATTACTTTTATTGGCTTGTGCACAGGACATTTTTAAAACTGACATCTTGACCTCATACAAGATTTGAATGGATGCCAGTTTGCGTGCCCTAGTCATAAAAATAAACAGAAACAACAGAGGAACTTTCACTTGGCTAAAGAAAGACATTTTGATCAGCTGTTCTTTTACTGAGAGGAGATTGAAGAACCTTATGCTTTCTTTAGCTTACTTCCACCTTTGTTTGCAGTACCAAATGGATTTGTAGTTTGTTTGGGCGATATACTTAGCCTAATACAATTCTCAAACTATCTGTTACTGGATAGAATGTGTATTAACTGAAATTGCTTGGGTTATGAAATTCAGAAGACCAATGGTGAGGTTTGGGTTAAAGTGATGTACTTTCCTGTTTTCTCCAGACAAAAAACAGGAGTTTGCCAGTGGCCTCTCCTTCCTTGTATCATTTTGAAATGCCATAAAAAGGAAGATAGTCCCTTTAAAACTGTCTTCTGAAACACACATACACAATTCTTTTAGCTTTGGCTTTCTTTTTAATTCATAGAGAACAGCTGTGGCATTGTTAATGCAACAACATAAGTGAATATCTTAACAGATGGTTCTCACACTGGTTGGGATGAAAGCAGCTTCCTCCATCCTGGTGGGGCTTTTTTGCTGCTCTTAGATCCTGGGTATCTTGACAGGGCTTAAGACTGTTGTTTTCATTCCAATGTAAGTATAGTGTCACTCCACTAATTCTGCAGTGTAGTGTTGCCCCTTCCCTCCTCAATTTTTTTTTTTTTTTTTTTGAAAACAAGGGGAACAATAGTAATGACTTGCATTTCTTAATTTTCAGTGCTGGTGCAACACATTCAGCTAGAAATGACTGAATGGAAATATAAAGTTCCTCCAACTGGAAACAATTGTACAAGTGAGTTACTGAGTGCATTTGTGTAAAAGACACAAAAGTCTAGACCTTGAAATTTTCTTCCCTCCATTTCCCCAGCTGAAGAAGGTTTATCAGAAAGCAGAGCAGATGTTTAAACCATGTAATTGTTTGCATATGAAATACCAAGCTTGCTCAGGTATCATTTAAACTCCTGCTTCTGAAGCAGGGATGAGTCTGCACATGGCAGAGCCATGTTGCCTCTTACTCACCTCACGGACTTAAACAGATGTAGGAGTCTCTCGCTTACAAAGTCTTTTTTTTTTTTCACCAGTGGGGTTTTTGTGACAGCCATCTAGAATATGACATGAGATGCTCCAGCTCCCTCCCTTTGCTGTACCAGCATTATCTGTGAATCAGCACAGCCCAGCTGCAGTGTCTGCACAGAGCTGGGTTCCAGATTTAAGGGCCAGTCAATGCAGTTGTGGTCTCAGCAGTAAGTACGGGCATGCTTGTGTGTGCAAGGAGTATTGTGATCCCAACTTTATTCTTTTCCTCCAGGGAATGCAGCTGCTGCTCAGGCTCTCTGGCAGGCAAGCATCATGGCTTTAAGGAGGTAATCAGATGATAAAGCAGCCTATGCTGCCGAAAAAGCCATGTCCTTCCTCTTTCAAAGAAAAAGAAGCATGCCAGCTGAACTGTGCCATGGATGGAGGAAATGCAAAAACATGCGAGCAAATGTCACAATTTGTGGGTGATTGTCAGACTTGTCATCCTGGCAATTGGTTGTGGTGGAAGGGGGAATGCTTTGTGTTAGCAGTAATAGTCTCGCCTGAATAGCTGGGGCCTTGACTCAAGTCACTGTTGTAACTATGCTGACCTGCCTCTATTAGTTCATACTCTCTGTGGGGATGTGACTGAAAAGTGATTTTCCAAACTCTTCTTTTTGACCATCACCTGCAGATAGGAGTCTCAAGGGGTCACATTGTCAGAAGAAGCAGGAGTTCCTCCTGGCAGAGTCTCAGTATAATGTACTGACTGCTGGTTGTTAGTTGGCTGCATACTTCTCCCTTAAGACACCTTCACTGTGATAATTGCCTCCTGAAAACTGTATTGCTGGTGTAAGACCTAAGCTAGTTCTGGAAGCCTTTGGGAAATTATATTCATTTCTGAAGAAATGTACAGCCTCAGGAAAAGCAGTGCAGCAGTTGCTGGATATGTCAGGGAGTAAAGACAATGAGGAGTTAAACTGAAGGGAAGATGCAACTTCAGCACCTGTGCTATCCATACAGCCATGCTTTTGTGAAATACATCTTGACTCTGCACAAACCACAATACAAGCTCCTGTTCTATTTGGTGTACTTTTCGTGTCTGGAGTTAAAACATGGTGTGCTAATGCAGTTGAATACCCACCTGTGCAATGAAAATAAAAAATTATAACCAAATGTTTATGTGAGTGTTGGGGTGCAAGGTGCTGGGCATGGTTGTAAATGAAGATGTTTGGCATTAATTAATGTGTAATTAAGATAGCACACATTGTTTCTTTGTGCAAGGATCACTGTCAGCAGCTCAGGGTTATTATAGGCGTGATGGTAGGAGACAGCTACCTTTGTAATTTGTCTTATGTGAGAGCTGGACCCAAGAACTAGCAGCTCAAACTGGATATCAGCCATACAGGTGGTTTTGGAAGCTTTAAAAGTAGTCAGTCACAAATTCCCTGAACCCTGCCTCATTAAATAATGTTAAGGGAGTAATATCTGAAAAGCCCTTGGAGGAGTTGAAGTAAATGGCCCTAATCTGTACTGTTTGTGCTATTTAGTATTAATTTCTGATCAAAACAATTCTGCTGGGATTTTACATACTGTAAGAGTAGAACAACTCTAATATTACTGAAGTGGGAAATTTGAATAAATTACATGTCTGTGTGTAAGCCCATTTCTCTGTGTAAGCTTAGTGCTGCCTGTTGCTCTGCTTCAAATGTTTGCAACTACTGCAGAAGTGGAAGCATAAAAAACAGAGACAGGGTAGATGCACATCACTGTCCTGTGGTTAAACATAACACAGTCGCAGTGTCATTCTTCTAATCTGATATTTATTCTAGTGGCTGTGCAAACTTAATCATAAAATAAGCTGAATTGGAAGAGAACCAGAGGTGTCATAGAATCCAACTCCTTGCCATTCACAGGACATTACAAAAATCACACCATGTGCCTTGAAGCATTGTCCAAATATTTCTTGAACTCAGGCTTGGGGTCATGACCACTTCCCTGGAGAGCCTTTCCAGTGCCCAGCCACCCTCTGGGTGAAATTTTTTTTCCTGATATCCAACCTAAACTTCCTATGATGTAGCTTCAGGCCATTGGCTCAGGTCTTGTCACTGAGCACAGCAGAGAAGAGACCAGTGCCTTCCCTCTGCTTCTCTCATGAGCAAATTGTAGACTACAATGAGCTCACCCCCCTCAGTCTCCTCCAGGCTGACAGACCAAGTGACCTCAGTCACTCCTCATAAAGCTTTCCCCTCCAGACTTTCACCTCCTCATGGCCCTCCTTTGGGTGCCCTCTGATAGCTAAATGCCTTTTCTATATGGAACACAGACTACAATTAAAGTGTTGATCTCTCTGGTATAGGTGAGCCACTTGAGTTGGTTTGGGTGTTTTCTGGCCATGACTCTGTTTCATTTTCTGTGATCTGTGACTGTGCTCTGTTGGTCTCTGGCTCCATGTGTGCTGTCTCAGGATCATCCTGCATCACACCCCTCAATTAAAAGCAGTGGTTCTGTAGGCAGTTTGCACCAGCTCTTGTGATGGTGCCCAGCTTTGAGTTACCATAGATGGCTTGATAACTTAGATTGAAAACATTGCTTTGGAGGTAAAGTAGGTTCAAGATGGATTTTTACTTCAACAATTGGCGAGGCAGAGAAGAATTTAAGTGGGAGTATATCCATTTTAAAGTAAATTGAAAGCCTTCACATTTTGTCAGGTTAGAGCATGTTACAGGTAGATAGAGGCTGGCTGCTTCATGGGAACTGTGGTGTCTCATCTAGAAATTATTATCTCGACAGGAGGTCCTCTTCAATGCTAACAGGCTCCCATTAGTGAGTGAAAATAAAAGGACTGGAAATAAGGAGAGGAAGATGGTAAGAACTAAAGAAGGTATGTGAAAGAGCAGTAGAGAGCAAACAAAGCTAAAATCATGTCCTGAGGTAGCTGCTCTCAGCTTTTACAGGCTGATCGTTATGATGTGTGTCGTTGGCACATCGTGTGATTGTACATCACCATGGGCCAGGACTCTGCTGCCTCTTTTGAATGTCATTACAATGCACTTAGGTATCTTGTTTCTACAACATGAGAAACATCTATCAGCTTAGATAGATCTGTATGCAGCTAAGTATGCTGAAGATGTGCCAGGGGTTAGGCTGTATGTAGATGAACTATTTCAAATGTGAATTTCATCTAAAGCATCAGAAGCTCTCTCTGAGCTGTGGTGCTAGAGGCAGGGTCCTAATGAGACTGCTTTATAATACAGCTCTAACATACACATTAGGTAGTGGTTGGAAATTCAGTCTTTCAAGGCTTAAGCAGCATTTTCTGAAAGTGCCTTCAATTAACAGCTAATGACAAACTTTCTTTAGTGATTCTCTGGCTATGTTGTATAGCCAGATAATGAGAATGATCACCCAGAGATACTTCTATTTATTTACCATTTTTTATTTCATTAGGAGGCTGATGAATATTTGATCCAGTAATGTTTCTGTTTATGCCTCCATAAGTCAAGTGCCTGAGTTCAACTTCAATCCTTCATTGCTCTGAAAATTTACATTTCAGATAGATTTTTTTCAGCAGCACAGATATTGCAAACCTTAAATTAATGCACAAAGCTGCTTCTACCCTGCAGAAGATAAAACTATTAGGTAAGGAAAACAATATCTCTTTTGGATGCCTGGCTTCCTAATGATAATGGAATTTAAAAGATCTACAAAGGGCTGTTTCAGCTAAATATCGTATGTCCACCACTATTTGAAAAGAGAATAATGAGCTGAAAGTGTTTCTGTGCCTACCTGCAGTGTTAATTGAAAGCTGTGAAGACATATAGATAGAACCAGTCTCGAGGGACCTTTCTTACAGAAATTTTATGTGAACCATCTCTCCTGTATCTGAATGTGTTGTCTAAGCTGTCTTTATTAATCTGAAAGGCTTCACTGATAGTGAAACGTCTTTCTAATGCTTCCACTTGTATTAATTCTATTGGCAGCTTAGAAACCAAATTGAAACCCCTGAAGTTCCCATTCTTATGTTTCATTGTTTCTTTCTGTAATCTCTGTTTTTCTATACATGCTGTGTGCAGCTCCAAACTTAAAACCGAGAGAGAACCTGAAGAGAAAAGGTGCACATATTTAATTTGCTTTTTAAGATCACTTGTTGCTCTTCTCCTTTTTAGTTCCAAGCTCCTTAAATGAGTGAGACTCCTCAGGACAAGAAATTGTCAGAAGTGTTAGATTGGTAGAGAGGTGACTCTTCACATTGATCAGGGACATGTGACATAATTGGAACATTGGCTCTCTCTGTAAGTTACAGTGCTTTGGATGATAATAGGAGAGGCTAAGTTCCTGAGAAAATTACTGAGTGAAGAGCATGAAGACATTTACAAGCTAATTCTGGAAAAGCAATTTGCTGGAAAAGGAGGATAATAGGATGAAGATGCAAGCCTGTATACTGACACCAACATTTAAAACATCTGATGAATGATCTGGCGTGTGAGACTGGTGATTTATGTAACTTTCTTCTTCTTTTAAAATGCTTGTAGGAAGGGACAATATTTCAGGACTGTAATATAGTGCTGAAACTGCAACTCCTGACCACTGTTTTCCCTCTGCAGTGTATTTTGGGGTATAATATTGGTCCTCACTTTTTCTGGTGCATGCTCTCTAATGTGTTCAGTAGAACTGCCTATATGAAGATGCTCTTGTTGCAGGGGATAGAACCCCGGAAAAGGACCCAGTTCTCCTGCTCTTGTGTTGAGCAGATTTACTTCTCTGGATCTCAGCTTTCCCAAATGCAAGACAGGGGGAAATTATTCAGACTTCTCCTGCAAAAACACTATGGAAGATTAAAAGGAAGGTAGAAAAGCTGAGACATGGGAAAAAAAACTTAGCATCACTGCAGGGAACAGGAATGAAGCCAGCTGTGCAGCGTGGTAATAGAGACATAACGGCAAACAAAAGTTCAGGGAGATTAAAATGCAGGCAAAAAAACTATGAAGCCATCCTAGATCAGTAGTATGTTGCCTGGAACATGGTGTGTATTTCTGCTCAGCCATCCTAAAAACAGTATTTTGGAATCAGAAAGAGTTTGAGCATCTCTAACAAGAAAGAAAGAAATGGTGAAAATACTGAGATTGTTTGTTTCTTCTTGAAGCAGCACATTGGAGGCATGCTGTGAGGAAGAAAGCAAAGAGGCGGGGAAAAAAAGGGTAAAGGTTTAGTAGATACTTGAACTCCTGCTCCAAAACACAAGGACGTAATGAATCTGTACGACACTGATCCCAAAGCTGAGTCAGTGTGGGGAGAGGGAAGAGGCTGAGTGGCAAATTCATCCCTACAGCTTGTGGATCCACTGGTACAAGACTCGGGTTACTGGATGCAGGGATCTATATTGAAATAAAGAGTGTGAGAAGGAATAGATATTCTTTTCTCATCACCTCTGGCAAGCCTCTAAATACTAGGTCTGGAAAGGGAATGTCTCCAAGTGCTGGGTCATGCCAGAGCATGCACACGCGTATGGGTTGAAGACAAGTCTTTGATAAGATCAAGGTAAGAGTTAGGGCTGCTGCTCTCATTTCTTATAAAAGTTCCTTACTTCAATAGCTCTTAATTCACTGAGGTCTTCCACTCTCCCACTTTTTGGTGGAGGATGGCTGCCCAGGCAGCAGGGTAATGCTGGCAGGGAAACTTACAAAGAGTTTTTCAAGACAGAGGAAAGGAAGATTGGTAGAGAGATGACTCTTCACATTCACCAGGGATGTGTGACATAATTGAAACATTGCCTCTCCCTGAATTGCAACAGTTTGGATGATAATGGGAAAGGAGTAAGTTCATGAGAAAACTAACTGAGCAAAGAGCATGAAGGCATTCACAAGCTAATTCTGGAAAAACAGTTCAGGTACAGAAAGACATGTCAGAGCCATGCACACACAAGATGAAGAAAAGGCAGAAGAACAAAACTCCCCTGATGGCCTAGAAAGACATTTTATTGACTGTTGTGTGCCATTTAGCATGACAGATAGTGTCTGAGCACTCCACAAAGTCTTTGTTCATCTCTGCAGCCCTGCTGCTATGTGAAAGGATGCATTAGAAATTCCAGGAATTACCAGATGCCCCTTGAGGGAAATACTTTCCCTCTCTCATGATCTTGTGACTGCACAGATAAGGGCTTGAGACAGACCAACTAAGGCCAGAAATTCATTTGGGATTTTCAGTGTAGGATACTTATGGCCTGAGTCTTTTCCTTGACCTTCTGATTCACATATTTTCATCTGCATGAGGTGCAACGCCCACTCAGTTTTGGTAGCATTTGTGAGCACTCATCATATCACACTTCAGGGCTTTGATCCGGTGTTCCAGCAAAGTAGGGAGACCTTATTAGTGACTCTTTGTGAGAAATCTGGTTTTAGAGATTTGGCACATTTCTTGTAAGAGCATATGGGTACCAATTCTCTAGGACAGCTCCGCATTGTATAACCACAAAATCATCTTTCTGTCTCTGCACTGTGCTCCCTTTTTCCTCACATCACTTGCAGCTTCTACAAGAAACCACAGACTTGGACTTCTGTTGTATAACCTTGATTCATCTCCAGCATAGGTCCATTGCTGAACTACCAAGCAAAAGGGTTCAGTTGGGTATGTCATTATAAGCTGTGTAGTAGACATAGGCTGCAGAGGCTCAAATTAGGCTGCAGTAGCTGTATTTGAGAGCTTGCTTGTATTTGAGAACTATCCCTGCTATTTTCTTCTAATGTCAGTTCACTCCAGTTTTAAAACAGAAAAATATACTACAAGAAAACCCTAGTGTGGCCTGTCGCAGCATCAGCAGCATGTCTCTGGGCTCTGAGCACATTGCTGCATGCCACCAGCCTTAGCTATATTTGGGTCACAGAGACAGTCAGGTTCCTAAATCTGTTCATTGCTGGAAGGCTTCTGGAGCTTCACTCAAAGGTGGTCTGGGATCACCTAGAGAAGTGACAGCGATGGTCAGATGTTGTCCTTCAGGTCTGTGAGCCTTGGCAGAGCACTGCCTGGGAGGGTACATCATATCACTTATGTCTGACAACTACGTCCTCCAGTTCTTTTAACCATGGATGCATTTCACTGTCCCTGTTCTGTCTCTTCCTTCTCTTCTTGGACTTGTTCTTCTAGGAACATAATTCAACTGTTCTTCTTTCCCCACCTGGCTATCTGGCTATCCATCCAGTCTCTTTCTTACATCACCTTCTCCAGCCAGCTGCCAGATCCTGCGTTTCCTCCCTGCTCCCTCCTGCCCATCCCCCTGCCCTCATCAGTCTCAGCTTCAGGCTGCACCTTCAGAGAGGGATATCTCTTAGAGAGAAGGGCTCAGGTGAACAAGTGTGTTCCCAGCACCCCGCCTCAACAAAAGAAAAAAGCTGGGTTTATTTAGAATTATATGCAAATATGGAACATATTTCAAATTAAGCTAATAGAAATGTCCAAAGTGCAAAATTTCACCCCAAAGAGTAGACATTTGGCAACAGAAAAAAACTCTCAAAATCCAAAGATTTGGGCAGTCACACTTAATAAGCAAAACAGGCAAACCTCTGTCACGGCTCACAGCAGTCTGCCTTCCAGCAAAGCCTTTGGGATGACCAGCACAGGGCCTTGGGGCTGGTCTGTATATCAGCAGCAGAAGGAGCAGCAGCCCAGAGGGAGCTGAATAAATACCAAGAGTCTGTGCATGTGGCTGAGCTTGTCCCAGGGAGCATTGATGGTGCATTCACCATTTCATCTCCATTCCCAGCTCAAACAGGGATCTGGTTGGGATTTTTGTGTGTGCAATGAGCTTCCCCGACCTCCTGTTTCTGCATCATGCAGTGCATCCTCCCATGCTCCACAGTTGTCTGTGGTGCCTCAAAGGGTGCTGGGGACAGATGGCTTGATCTCAGCTGATAAAGGGGCTGCCTTGAAAGAAGTGAGGTAGAAGCTGTCTGGCCTGATACCTCTTTCTGGTGCTGTCAAAGCGAGGTGAAGGAGACAAGCTTGAGCTGCATGGTCACCAGCTCCATTCCAGGGATCATGGAAAGCTCTTTGGAAAGCTCTTCTGCTGCTGCCGAATAGTGTCTGCTTGCCCTTATTTCAGAGACCTTCTGCCAAGCATGGAATACCTCATTCAGCCCCCTGTACTACATGAAAGATGAAGCTAAATATCTTCAGACCATCTCAAGGGATGGCCGGGGATGTGGCTGACTTTTCGTGTGCTGCGACTTTCCATGTGCTGCTGGCTTCTAAACTCAGTGTGGTGAACTGCTAACCGGCCTTGTCCCTTGCTGTCCACAGTGTCAGGCAGCACTGTAGCTGTTGGACACTTTGCTGAGCCCAGCCCCTCTGTGCAGCACAGGGCTGGCAGGCTCTCCAGGACTTTTGCAGTGCACTAACTACAGCCCTGCAGTAACCAAGGGAATTGGGAGCAAGCTTAGTAAATAGTGGGAATGATAAAAGCCACCACTTCTGGTAATAAAAACGGATTTTTCGTCAGGAACCTACATTTTGCATTTTTTTTTCAACACTGGGAGAGGAGGAAATAGCCCCCTGCCCTTTGTAGGCAGAATTATTTATAAGCCGCTTCTATAAAAATCAGTGATTTCCCTTTAAGTCAGCTTCTGTGCCTTTGTCTCAGCTTCCCTGATTAGTCACATAATGAGGATATTTCTAATACAAATGTGTCAGGGGAGAAGGGAGCCAAACATTGCTTTATCAGAAGAGAATCTGTATCCCTCCGGATGCTAATTAGTCACGGAGATACAGGAGTGTGGGGCGGGGGAGAGGCAAGCTCTTAATTTAGAAGCTGAAATGATTTGTGCCCTCAGAATTTCTCAGGCAGGGCTGGAAAGCCATGCCAAGGTAGGGAGTGCCTTGAGATCTTCCCCAGCTTTCACATCCCTGCCCCTCAGATGTGTTTGCTGGGCTGCTGCTCCTGCTGCTGTTTGCAGGGTTATTTCTGTCGCAAGCTTGGCTAAACAGAAACTCTCTCCTTATAAATATGGAAATCTGATGGTTGAGCTCTCTGTCTCTCGGGACAGGTTGAAAGTGTAGTGCTAAAGAGAAAAGGGCTGCTGAACTCTGAGCTTTGTGGCTTTGTTTTCTCTATCAGTGCAGAGAAACTGGAAATTCTTTATTGCTGGGATCCAGTTTTTGCAGTATGGACAAATGAACTCTCAGGGCTTCCTCCTGGGAAAGCTCTGAGTCCAGCATGGGCTGTGTCAGGGTCTCTGCTCTGTCCAGGCTAAGCTGGTGTCCACCACTGACATCCCCACCTGTCCCCACCTGTGGCAGATGTGCTTGGTGCATGAGCCCTGGGTAGCTGCACATCTTTGAGGCTGTGTTGGAAGAGTGTGTGATTTTTATATTTGTTAAAGAGCTTTGAATGCCAGTGGGCATCCATTATGGCTCCTGATAAATCTCCTGAATCATAGAATATTCTTTGTTGGTAGGGACCCACATGGATCATAGAGTCCAACTCTTGGATTTGCTCCAAGACAACCCCAGAAGTCACACCATGTGCCTGTGAGCATTGTCCACATGCTTTTTGAACTCTCACAGGCTTAGTGCGCTTCCCTGGAGAGCCTCCATTCCAGTGTGGCAGGGCCCCACAGTGCTTCTTCAGTGCTTTGTTTGTATCCTGCTTGCAGCCCTCTCCTTTCCTGGGTTGAGACCACAGTCAGAGAGCCTGCAGAGCAGACACCTTTGCTCTCTGGAAGAAGGGAGATTTACTAGGTGCAGGAGAGAGGCAGGATGAAAAATTATTATTGGAGAAGGAGTGAACAGAAGAAGCAAACAGCTCAGAAAAGAATCTGAGGGACTGGATTAGAGGTGCTAGGGATATTCCAAAAGCAAGACCTCATTCATCACACTTCTACAGAAGTTAAATATGTAAAAATCAGCTGCCTTACAAAAACAAAACCCAAACCAACTGGAAAACAGCAAGTGACCCCAGATTTATGCTTGTAGTAGTTGTGACATTGAACCACTGATTAGAGCCCTTGGTCTCTCCAAAGGTGTGGATGTGGAGCAATCCCAGCTTTTCCAGCTATTGTTCGTACAGCCATAGGCTGTGAAAGCTTGATAACATCGTGTTTGCTGTTCTGGATTCAATCAATGGCCTATGGAAGCAATTATCCGATCTCCAGGACATTGGTGGGAGCTAACGTCACTGCAACAGGGTTCTCCTACTGTCATTTGTATTGCACCAGGTCTTTTTTTGGTCAGAATATGTCACTTCTGCAGTGTCTGGGAACCAACCAAAATTTTTAGTGTTTCATTCAGCCAAACTTTGATTTTTGTCTTTCACATACAGCTGGGGCAGCCTACCAGTGCCTGGAGGGGATCCATAAACCACTCTGTATGTGCTGATAATCGGCATTTCAGTAGAAATGGCTCCACATGTCTTGCACTTCCTCAGCCATTTTCTCTAGATGTTAAAGGTTGTCCGTGGGAAAGAAACACAGCTCTCCTCCACTATGCAGGAGTGTCTGTGAAAATCTTAATTTGAGGTTGAAAACAGCTCTCTCTTTCAGGCTGCTCCTCTAAGTGAGGCTATGTTAGAGACTTGAAGAAGTAAAGGTGGGACACAGACCTGGAATACACTCTTGACAATAACCAGTGGGCATGAATTCAGTAACTACAAGAACATGCCATGGTCCTTGCAGACTGCAGTTTTCCATAGGAGCCATGCAGTTTTCCATAGGATTCAGCTGCAGAATACAGCCAGGGGTCTGGGCTCCTGTTTCTGCCTCTGTTCTCCAAACACACTGTGACCTTACCTCTGACACATTGCTCAATTTTTTAATCATTTTAAGGGTATCCTCCCCTCAAGAGTTGATGTTTAAAGAGCAGTTGTAAAGTTGTATGGAGTTTTTTATGATCCCGATTTGGCCAGCTGCCAGTTGCTAAACTGACTCTTACAATAGCTACCAAGGAATCTGTGATTCTTTAGTGCCTTGAATACTCACATTGCACCTCAGAGCTGTGGCTGTACAGTCACAGGCACAAAAGGAAAGGTGTAATATCTTCACTTATATATTCTCAACAAGGAAGGAATTATTTTGATGTTGAATCGTCCTGAAAACATACCTCAGTTAATAGCTGGTTTTAAATAGCTATTGCATGCCAGCCACTTGGCAAGTGCTGCAGGCAGTGCAGAATGCAGTGTAGCATTTCTCTAATTTGCAATGTTAATGATCCAATTTAAGTCATGTAAAACTAGCACAAGATACCAAACTTATAAATGCATGTGGTAATAGAGATGGCTTATGTGTGTGGAAGAGCCTGGAGGGAAATACGGTGTTAAATATACTCTATCATGATTGAAAGGAAAGGACCAGGGGCTGCTTATGCCGCTGATTTCTCAGAGGGAAATCTAACAGAAATCGTGTAATTACTCACTTTTTTCTTCTTTGTCCCTCAAATGCTTTCCCAAAGTATTTGGTCTAGTTACTGCATTGGTGCTTCCTCTGCTACTGTAGATTCCCAGGATTAATCATACATCATCATCTAAAAAAAGAGAGTTCCTTCCCTGTGCTGCAAATGTCATTTTTGATTAGTAAAACAGACCACTGAAACATCTTGTTCCCTTTCCACAGCTTAATCCTTTCTGTTTGCTGCATTTTGTTCAGCCTGGATGTGGCAGGTCCTTTGTGGCCAGGGATCCAGGGGAGCATTTCAGCACAGGCATTGTAGCACCCACAGGGAGACTGGCACTTCTGCCCCCATTTGAATGAAAGCAGTGGTCTGAACTCCTGGTTACCTGTCAGTGAGCTGAGCTACCCCAGCTGCATGTGTACACAGCAAAAAGTCATTTTAATCATGTTCTGGTTCAGTTTAATAATAAGACTAAAGGTTTTAATCTTGCAGAGATATTAACACTGCTGGCTTCTCAACTGCTGAAATAAAATGGTTTCAAACACCAATTTGTCTTACAATTATAAACTAATCAGGTTCAAAATCTGGATCTTGTAGTGGATATTGCAGGCCTAATTTGTTAAACAAGATCTGTTCAGTAGTTGCTCAAAAAAGAAAAACAGCAATGTTGTAAGTGATGCATTGGCAGAGCTAGTAGAAAGTCAATAAACAGTTGTTGTTTATTGCTTTGTTGAAACTGAGTCAGTAGCTATCAGAATATTTTTCAGTACATCAGTCACCGTGTCGCCAAAATGTCACTTATTTTGACTTTGGTACAGGGTGAGTGGGGATGCTGAGATGAACAGTTATTGCTCTGGATCTGACAGAGTGCACATGTTGGTGAAAAGTGACAATCATGTCTTCCCAGGAACCTTCTACTATGGACTCCATGTGATTCTGGAGTTCCTTCAACATGTGAGACTTAGGAAAAAGATTGTTTTCTTCAGCTGTCCCAGAGAGAAGGTGGTCAGCCATGGTCCTTGGCAGTGAGTAGGGGAATTTGGAGAACGTCTCTTCTAGAATAGACTGGTGTTCTGACTAAATAAGTCTGGCCTAGAAGAGGTTCTTCTCCTGTAAAGACAGATGGGAGAAAGGGACCTAAAAAGATCAGGGATCTTCATAGTTTGCACCAAATTGGGATCAGTCTGCTTGAAAACCAGATCAGCTCTGTTGACTTTCTGTGTGACATCAGTTTCTAACCTGGGTTTGCAACAACGGCACAACTTCTTCGGGCAAATGTATGTCTCCTTAGCCTTACCTCTGCAGTTTTCTATTTTACTTGCTTGTATTCCTGCTGCAATTTAAGATAATAATTTCTTATTCTTGTAGTCAGAAACGTGAAAAAAACATACTCTTTTTCTCTCTGGTGGTCCTTTTTGTAACTGAAGACAGCTATAATATCCTTCCTTAGTCTTCCCCTTTCTTCTCTGAGTAACCCCATTCTTCTAGTGTTCTGGGGTGGTTGTAGCTTCTAGGTTTTATCCATAGGACTCAGGAGAGGATAACATCTCTCTTGAAAAAATGGGCTCTAAAACCCTTTAAGCTGAAGCCTGAGGTAGAAATCATGAGAGTCTTTTCTGGTTCCATTCCTGCTGTACATCGCCTATGACACTTTCCTTTCTCTTGCCAAACATGCCATTATTACTGGCCATTGTTAATCTAAACATTGGGTTTGGATTCATCCCCTATAAATCTGATTCCCTGTAAATTTGAGCCTTTCCTTTAAGCTGTTTCTTACATAGACATCGAACTATGCACATCTTGGTTCGCAATGGTTTCATTCCTGGTGGGTTTTTTGGGCACTTAATGTTCATACATACTTTATGTCTGTATTGTAGTGATATGTAAAGGCTACAGAGGTCTGCTGTCCAAAACAGGGTGATATTTTACATACCTACCTGTGCATGTCAGAGTCCCCTCTGCAGATGCTTTCTATAGCCAGATTTCTTAGGAATACCTGGCACAGTACAGCTTGAGGCAGAGGGAATCTGCCAACAGCACAGGACTTTCTATTCCCTGGGGCAGAGACTGAAGGTATGAATTTTTATTAGCAGCAAAATGCTCTAGCCCAACAGCCTGAATGACAACATGGGAATCATAGAAACTTCTCGATGATCCTAATGTATCCCCTGTATTCAGGGTGTGTAGTTTCTCACTTGTTTTTCTGCTCAGTAAGTCAGTCTGCCACACACACAGCATCTATCCATTTTTCAGACTCAATTGTTTGATGTAGGAAAGAAACAAAACATTTGGACTTGTCCTTTCCTGTTAGCATTTGTGTGCAGTATGCAATGCACGTGGGCAGCTCCAAAAACCAGATGTCTGCAGAGCTGCAAGCACGCGCTGTAAGCTGTCACACATATTGGTACTGAGACTTCCAGCATCTTTTAAGTAGGACAGAAGACAGCAAATACATCATTGATGGGTACTGCAGAGAGATAAGTTAGCTGGATGATATTCTTGATCAGTTGGCTCATACTGACAACTGATGGTGGTCAGATAGAAGCCTGTGAACATGGGGAGAAGTGATGGTCAAGCCCTGTATGCTGGGTCCTTCCTAGAGATTAGAGGATGAGGACAATTGTACTCTACTTTTATCCAAAAAAAGCAGCAGAGCTGCATTGGTGATCATAGAATTTACCACAGACACCAAAGTGGAGAACTTTTTCATAAGACCTGTAAATATAACTGATTTTGAGGATGAGAAGGAGGGGCAGATAGAGATTTCTCCAGTGCATATGTTTCCAAGATGCAGCTGAAGACCAAAGAAATTGTGTGTGCTCATTTCCTTCCACATGCACTGGGGTCCCTGAGGATTTGCAGAGTGGAAAGTAAGGGCCTTGTTAAGCTTGCAAGGGGTCAGAAGTGTTGACTGTGAAGGAAGGCAAAGAAAGCTTTGTTTTCCCAGGTGCTACCAGTGTGAGTACCAAGCACCCAGATCTATCATTTGGGGCTATTTGCCCTGCCCCATAGTCAGTGTGGGTTATTGGGACAGGTAAATAACAAGAGTAAAATGCTATTGAACTGATGCTTTCTTAAGTACTGCAAAATGGAAAGTGATTTAAAAGAGAAAAAAAAAAAAAGCCTGCTAAGCAGGCCATCTTCCTTAAACTCTAGATTTCAGTTCAGTGTTTTCACCTTCTCTCTGTGCTCCTGCGTACTGATGATTCACAGCACTCCTGCTCCACAAAGGTTTTCTGATGTTCAGAAATGGCACATGGTACACACACTGTGGGACGTGGCTGCTCCTAGCAGGAGGGCAGTTTTCAAGATCCTTTGTGTCGAGCCTATAGAAACAAACAATCTAGTAAGAAAACTCCCCACTGTTCGAATGCTGTGATTGTGCATGCCCAATTAAGCTGTGAGCATGTGGGGAGAAAACTTTGATTAAACTCTGGCCTCAGCAAAATGTTCATGCAGTGCCTTGATTGAATGTATATTTTCCTTAGGAATGAAGACATAGAGAAGCCTCAGGAACAAAAAAATCCCTTAAGTATATTAAATACCTTTAGCCGTCTACAGCCCCTGCAGGCACTTCTCAGCACTTGATTTTGTTTGGGAGTGTTGCGTTGTTGCCAGTGAGCAAAAAGAAATAACATCATCTGTCCTGGGACCAATCACACCATGTTGCTGAGATTCTGATGTTGGGGACAGAACTGAGTGTATTGGTCTAGGGAGACTTGTGAAAAAGAAAAAAATGCCAAGTAAATTCCAATAGCAAAAGCCTGTGTTGAATCTCAGTGTGCTCTTAGGCATTCACAAGCAAAAGGCTAATCAGTCAAGTAAACGTTTTTCTGGGCAGTTGAGCTGTAGAGAGAGAACTGTGTCCATTCAGTATGCACAGAAGCAGAGTGTGTTCATACAGAGACAGCTCCAGCTGAGCTGGCGTGGGAATGCTGCTGTTTTCACAGTGGGCATTGTTACTATGGAGTCCTGTGAGTTCCTGCAGAATGTCTGTGAAGTGATGGATTGGAAATATGATAGTGTCTTGCCACTCCTGGGCCCTAGGATAGATACCTACTGGCACTGGGGACACTGTCCCTAGCCTAACTCGGTTTCCTCTCAAATCCATTTTACTCTCTGGGGGAAGTGGGCCTGGCCCATGCATGCAGTGGTGGTCACCCTGAGTGATGGTGTTTGTGATACCTCTGTGCAAGTTGTGGTTCTTTTGTGCAGCTGTAAGATGCTGCTGAGGCTGAAAGGCATCATGCCAAACCTTTGGGAAGAATTCCTAGGGATGACTCTGGTACCCTGTCCTGCATCATTCCCACCTCCAATGTCAGAAGCTCTACCAGGTGTCAGGCCTCCTCTCTAGACAGTGAGAAGAGACTAATGTATCTCCAAGGACAGATTTGTGTCCTTTTAAGATTCATGTCTTAGGCAGAATGGAAATAACCACTCTGAAAATCATCTTAGTTTTCTCTGGAGGCCTAGGAAGCCTTTTCTGTGTGTTTGGTTTAGAGCCCATTTTTGAGATTTCTCCAGCTGAATCCACTGGTTGAGGCTCGGAATCTTTAAAAAAAAAAAATCTTCAAAGGCACCTGAGAACATTTCTTCCCTCCCTCTGTTGGTGCAAATGGATGTCTCATGTCACAGTCAGGTTGCTTACAAAGGAAAAGCTACTGTCAGCATATCAGTTTGGCACAAAATGTAAGGGCGGATTTGGATTTAGAGTTTTAGCATGATTTTAACAATGTGAACCTGGGCTAGTCCAGGCATGGCCAGACCCCTTCCTTCTCTGCCCAGCAGACTTCTGGCTTTGAGCTTAGGGGACTCTTTGCTGGACTGTACCAGCACAGGAGACAGTATGTGGCCATCACACTATGTCAGTTCCCACAGTATGTCTACTCCCATGCCTTCCTGCAGCCAGATTGGGGTTCCAAGGACTTGCTTATTGTATTCAGTAGCAGCTAGGAAGTGTTCAGGTCTTGGAGTCATGTTCCTTAGAAATGACTGTATCCTGCCTTTTCCCAGACTGGCAGAGAAAAGGCTCACATCCAGGAGCCCTGGACTCAAATGATGCCACTTAGCACCATTTGGACATCCATCTTGCAGAGATTCTAGCATGTCTGACAGCCAGACAGACGTGTCCTTTGTGTTATCTATTGCTGTGTGTAGAAGCCTGAAGATAAGGGAGCTCATGTGTATGTCTCAAACACCAACAGCTGGATGGTTGTGGAGCCAACCAAGGATTGTTGGTAGTAACAGCCAAGGATTGTTAGTAATAGCACATTGAGAGAATAAATAGAATGTGGCTGGAGAAGGAGCTACATGGAGGTAGAGCACCAGTTTTCTGGGAGAGACATCCTTGTCCTGGCTCCTGGAGATAAGCACAACACAGCACAGGTGTAGGAATGAGGTCAAGAAGCAGGCGTGGGCTGTAGGAAGATATGGAGACCACCAAATACCCTAAAGCCTCCACAGTAACTAAATTACACAGAAAGAGAGAAATTTTTCTCCAGTGTAGGGAAACTCATCTATAAAAAGGTATCCCCACGAAGCCCAGGTATGTGTGTATCCCAGGACCCTGCACCCCAGCAGCTGCATCAGCGATGGAGCCAGCACTGCTGATCTCTTTCTCTCCTTTCCTTTCCTTTCCTTTCCTTTCCTTTCCTTTCCTTTCCTTTCCTTTCCTTTCCTTTCCTTTCCTTTCCTTTCCTTTCCTTTCCTTTCCTTTCCTTTCCTTTCCTTTCCTTTCCTTTCCTTTCCTTTCCTTTCCTTTCCTTCCCTTCCCTTTCCCTTTCCCTTTCCCTTTCCCTTTCCCTTTCCCTTTCCCTTTCCCTTTCCCTTTCCCTTTCCCTTTCCCTTTCCCTTTCCCTTTCCCTTTCCCTTTCCCTTTCCCTTTCCCTTTCCCTTTCCCTTTCCCTTTCCCTTTCCCTTTCCCTTTCCCTTTCCCTTTCCCTTTCCCTTTCCCTTTCCCTTTCCCTTTCCCTTTCCCTTTCCCTTTCCCTTTCCCTTTCCCTTTCCCTTTCCCTTTCCCTTTCCCTTTCCCTTTCCCTTTCCCTTTCCCTTTCCCTTTCCCTTTCCCTTTCCCTTTCCCTTTCCCTTCCCTTTCCTTTCCCTTTCCTTTCCCTTTCCTTTCTTCCTGCCTGCTTTCCTGCCTTCCTGTCTTCCTGTCTTCTTACCTTCTTTCTTCTTTCTTTCCTTCTTTCCTTCCTTTCTTCCCTTCTTTCTTTCTTTCTCTCCTTCTTTCTCTTCTTTCTTTCTCTCCTTCTCTCCTTCTTTCTTTCTACCCCTCTTCTCCCTTGCCTTTCACCTCCCTCCTTTATCTTAAAGCCACTGCTGGGTACTTAATAGGAGGCCAAGAACTAATGTACCAATTTCCATGACAAGTGTGTACTTTACTAGCTGAATTTTGTAAGATTTTGTGGACACTCTGACTTTCGACATTCCTTTTGTCCACAAGCATCTACAAATATTGGGTGCTCCCTTCCCCTGAAGGGTGAGAGGTCACACCATGATTATTCTTTCCTGCAGCTTGGATTCTGATCTCTTCCCTTCATCTGAGCATGTTTGAGACCAGATTCATGTTCCAAGTATACACATGAACTGACCTATGATTTATGCCTAAATGTTCTCCTGGAGACCAGTTTTTTGTTTTGCAACCTGCTCTTACCTTTTTAACTAGTCACTAAACTGCAACATTAGAGGAGAAGTGCAGCAGTTACTGCATTAGAGAAAAGCAGAAGAAATTGCCTTTTGTTCAACATTGTCCTTGAATGCGAGGTCTCGTAAGCACCATCCATTTTAAGTACTATCAAAGTCTGCTGGGTAGTGCAAAGGAGCAGGATTTTCATAAAATGTTCTAACCCTACATATGTGTTTTAACCAGTTTCTGCCAAGCTAGAGCCTAATTTAAAGATCACATTTTATCTCCCAAGCACAGTATTAAAAACAGCTAATGTGCACTGCAGGGAGAAGGCAGGCAGAAGAGTGGCTCAACAAGTGGGGGGGGTTTTTTTGGTGTTTTTTTATAACTTAGAGTGAAGAGTGATGTTACCTTGCTTTGAAACTCAGTGGCTCTGCTTTGCATACAGGTATCAGTACCAAATGATGAGTTGCATTTTACATTAAATTGTGTACAAAATAAAAACTCTAGAAACTGAGAGAGATACTATATCAATTCACCAATTTGGAAGAGTATTCTAGTGTTGAATTTATGCTGCCTTGTTCCATTTCTTACAAGTGATGGTTTATTCATATATTGGACCTAATGATAAATGTTTGCTTTGCCTGTGCAGCTACAATATTCCAAAATTTACGTACACATATATGTATATACATGTTCAATTTAATTTCTATCTTCTAGGTGGGAGTAAGAACATGTTTGAAAACCAGTTTTAATTTTCACTATGGTGCTAAGTGGAGAGAGTTCCAACAGGTTTGCAGTTTGCTGTGAAAGGACTTCAGTTATTTTTATCAGTAGTGGAACTGTCTGAGTTGGTAGTTTGTTTCTCTCCCAAGTTCTTTGATGTGCTGTATCACAGAGTTCAATACATATTTTCTGCCAGTAGGAAGGAGCAAAATGTGTTTGGGAAGATTGGTTTTCCAGGGGGAAAATTTCAGTCACATTGAAAGGTACTATGCTGATAGATCTTTCCTGTCAGCCACGAAATAGGTCCCAGGAGGGACCAGAAATTGAATTCTGATGCCCGTGTAGTCCTTATTCCTTCCAAGCTGGACTTTAACACAGACCTGGTCTCAAACTTTTCAGTTTTAAGTTTGAGGTTGAGTGGTCCACTTGGAATTCATCTGAAACTGTAAATATGTTTCATACAACGCCCCAAGGAGTCATCATGTGAAAATTATTTGGAACTACTGCCAGCCCAGGCTGAATTTGGACTAGTGACCCACCATCCACATTATATTCCCAGTATCATCCATTCATATAAGCCTGATGTTGAAATTTGGCATTTCCAGAGGTACTTTTAACATAGTAAATGTGCTTCCAAAGTTCTGTGTTTTGCCTCTGGGTTCCAGCATTCAAAACACCGGCTGTTCTCTGCTCCCTCTGAATGTGAAGGGGGTGGAGTTGCTTAATAGCCACTCAGAGAAGAAGCTTCAGAGCTATCAGCTAAACCATTCTGTTTTGTTTCTGTTCTTTCTTAACAGGATCCAACAGCTGCAGCTATTTCGGACAGAGACTGTGATACGAGAGAGGGAGAGACTGTAGCCATGAACTATAAGCCATCCCCGCTTCAAGTGAAATTAGGTGAGTCTTTGCTGATGGAGAGTGAAAAGGCTGAATCCGAGGCCTGAAAGACAGGATCACATGCAGATCTCCAGGCACGTGGCTGAGCATGCCAGCAAGGCTCAAGAAGCTCACAGAGCAGTTTTATCTTTGTGATCCTGCTGCTGTGATTCAGGGAACTGACCTACAAACATGTAAAGCCCCTGCATCCCTGGGTGTGGTAAAGAAAGGAAGCAATGCCATAAAAGCAAGGCATAGTTCTTCTAAACCTGCAAGTTTTTTATTAAGGTGAAGTCAAGGCTTGGCCAGATAAAGAATGAGGATAATATGGAGGGACTGTAAAAAGAAGACAGAATAGCTACAACAAAAGGGAAAGGATCAGAGAATTGTGACACTACCAGAAAAAGACAGAGCTGCGTTACTGTGAGATGGAGGACTTTTAGGTAGTAAAGGTTCCCACACAAATACTCATGCTATTTCTGAGCAATATTTTTAAATTATGGAAGTAGAATCATCCTGTTAGCACAAGACACTGCTTCTTTCCAAGGCTAATGCTTACAAGAGCAATCCACACATGCTTGTCCTGACTCCAAAACCTGAGCAGCCATTTAGCCACACAGCTTCAACCTGATGACAGACAAGCCAAAGGAACAGTGTACTTTTTGCTAAAAAATGTAAATCTAAGTGTGGATAATTTCCCAGTAGGAGTAGGAAGGAGTCCCCTCGCTGTCCTTCACATCAGAACAAGTGAAGTTGAGAGGATGCTGCTGAAGCTGATGGAGGGTGGTTATGCAAGTCATGAATACTCTAAAAGCAGTGGCTGCTTTTCAGGAAAAGGCAGGGAGCAGCAGTATGTGTTAATGACAGCACGATTCATAGTTTGGTAAAAGATTATTACTGCCAGTATGCCATATGCCAACAGGATCCTTTTTCACTGCCAAGAGAGTTCTTTAATGTTACTAGACAAATAATTACTACTGCAGTAGTTGTTTGGGATAATTTAACACCAGGAAACAGGTTAGAGAGTAATTGATGCTATTATTGGTAAGTCTGTGATATTCTTGACTTTCTAGGCAATAAAAATATCCTCCTGAGACTCACTAATGTAACAGGAAATGATACTTTTTTAGACTTGACTTTGGTAAGTCATGAGACCATTTTAGGAGATCAGATCACTGAAAATAGGTTTGGATTCAGGGTAAACAAGTTCAATTTATACAAATTAAATGGAAAATAAATTTGATATAGATCTGTAACCAATCTCAGTATTGTGAATAAAGCTGGTAGAATGAGAAATTTTGGAATTCAAAACACATCAGGTAGTGTTGAAGGAGAAAGTATCGGAAGAAAGGACATTACTAATGGAGTTCTTTAACAGTCATTTTATGTCTGTGTTCATTAATGACTTTTACATAAAAATCAGGAATTGGCAAAGAAAATTTAGTAGGAGCATATTTGGGAGGAATAAGTACAATAAAGACTCAGAAATGGCATAGAGGGAAAAACCATGAAAAGTGAAATAATAGAAATGAGAAAAATAAGAGTGGAGAAACTCAATATTCTCTAAGCTGGGATTTATCAACTAGGAATGACTACATCAGTTTCTTGGAAGGTTACTAATTATTGAAATGGACAAATACATGAAAATAGGCCACAGTCACACTTCTGGAGGATTTTCCAGCTTTTTTCCAGGAATCAGATAGAGGAGAATGACTAGCCTTTCTGCCACAGTTTATGCTTTTCCACACAAGAAGCATTGTCTTTCGTTTAACCAGTGCTAAGCAGCGTAGTCAAAGGGAGGTACTGGAAGTGTTTGAACAGTTTTTGTAGAAGAGGCACACTGTTGCCAGGACCTCCTTTCCCACTGGTTCTTCCACCAAGTGAGCTCAGTGCTGACCACAGTATGCTTATGAAGATAGTAATAAGTGAAACCTGCCTGAAGTGGAATTGCCCTGCAAGACTGACAAGCATCTTCCTGCCTTGTCTCCAGAGAGAAGTCTGCTCTAGCACATCTCTGTGGAAACGGCGTTCCTCTTTAAGGAAGTGAGCACATACCTAGTGGCACTACTCTAGCCATATCCAGATGAGCTCTAGGTTGTCTGAGGCAAAATGAGACTAAAAGTATTGTCCATAGCCTGTGTAACATGCCTTTAATCCACATTAGCTCCTGCTGCTCTTATTCTGAAAATCTGCCCAGCCTCTGCAATTTTCTAGGAGCTTAATCACTGTATCTCCCAGCTCTTGTCCCCATTCCTTTCACTAGATCTTTTGTCCCTTCTGCATTAAACTTGTCAGGGTTGTTTTTAATCTCTTTAAGGCTAGAAAAAGTTAAGGTGGTACATAAATGTTTAATAGTTTAACTTGCAGAGCCATTGTTGGGGATGGTAGCAACTAGGGGCTTAATCCTATTGCAGGTTTTCCATATGGGTGGTGGCATTTTTCACTGTTAAATCAGAATCAATTGTTCAAATGTCAAATGTTCTGAAGGAAGGTTGATAAATGTCATTTTTCATTTTGCAAAGATTCATGTATATGTCTGTCATATGTGCTTGCTGAAAGCTTGGTTCAAGTGAGCTCTATTAAATACCAGCCCAGCATGAACACAACTTTTTCTTCCAGACGCTGGAGAGATCAAAGTGTGACAGAAAGAGCGTGAAAACTGCACATACTGCACACAAATTTATCCTGCTGCTTTGGTGGTCTTTTCCTTGGTTGTTTCTTCCCCTCTAAATAAATACATTTGGCTACATGTTTGCTTGAGGAGAGTCAGATACAGGAATTTCTAGTGACTTCCTAAAGGTTGCGCCTGGTTCATAAATGGAACAGTGCTTGATGCTAGGACCACATCAAAAAAAGGACCTCACACCAAGGGGAAATAAGATCTCCCAGTTCACACAGTTCATAATTTTAAACCCTTATTAATACTATATGCATATTAATTATGTATTTGTCACTTTTCTAGCACTCACACTTTGTCTTTCTATCTGGAGCTGCAGTGCTCAGCCTTGCTTCTTTCTTTCAGATCATTGATAAGGAGACTCCTGACAGCATGGGTTGGGGGCTGGGTGTACATTAGTGCTTAGGAGATGTCTCCAGCACATCCTTATTAGGAGCCATATCCAGATGCAGCACGTACCACAAGCCTTTTGAAAACAGAGGAGGGTTATGATAAGGAGAGAGAGAGAGGAACAGAATAATCCCCAAGTGTAAATCTCAGGGCACCACACCCACTGGAAGGCAACAGATCCTCCTAGCATTCCCAGGAGACGAGATATTATTTTAATGAAGCTTATGCCATCTGCTTTTTGGTTTTGCATTTTTAATTTCCTCTCTCTAGTCTGAAATCCTTACCCAGACAATCTGTGTCTGTCTTTCCTAGCAGTCATGACTTTAGTTTGTGTTAAAACAGAATAGGCAATGAGGAAATTGGTTGGAGTGCTGTAAAACAAGCAGCAGGTGGGATGAGGGATTGTGGCAGAGGCATCTTCATCAGCACATCCACCACACTGGGAGTCTGGCAGTAAATGTCCTGCATGCCTGTCTGCAGATGAAAATGTGGGAGA